>NC_064924.1:363765404-364068434 GCF_023897955.1 Schistocerca gregaria
ACACTGCCACGCCTAGAACTACTTGTAGCACCTTAGGTATAATGCGATAGAGCTACTTCCTGCCATTATACAAACTATGATCTTACACAGGTGACTATGCGGATTGAACCAGCAACTGCTTATGGTTCAATACAAAGTGATCGAAATATCTGGAAAATTTTTGCCTGTAATCCAATGACCAAAAGAGCGGAAAGAACACCTCAATCGTTCCTCTGCCCTAGCAGAAGTAAACTTCTATACGAAACTTCTATGTATAACACAACAGATTATATGTTTTGTCACAAATATGAGCTGTAAGAACGTAGTCAGTAGTTACTTAACAGGAATCAGATGCAACGTTCTCGTTATGTGTGTATCTGTCTCATAAAACAGGATATACCTTCATTGGATTAGACATAACCTCAAATTTAGGGCAATCGGTGTGGGGAACATTATTTGGTATCTAAATAATTCTGTGGTGAAAGTTGAAAATCTGTCTGGACTACGATTCGAATCAAGATCTTCTGCTTATTGCGTACAGTTGATTTTACTGCTTCGGCCATCTGGACACGCTTCCTCTCCGACACAAATACTCAACATGTCAGAAGCTAGTAGTGTCCACTGTACATTCACCCACTTGGTCGCAGTATTACCGCAAGGAACACAGATCCTGTTTTGCATCTCCACTTCAGCTATCATGGCAGTCACCCCTACAGATGGACTTTATATACTTGGTTTCTGTTCTTTGTATCTTGAGATTTACCCAGGTGCTTCGCAGATCTTTTCAATTTCATGTAAATGGTGTCAGTTCAAACAAATCCTGCTAATCAGGTCTTTCATAAGTTGATAATATGCTTCAAATTGTTTCTGGTTTCTCACAAAATGATTTTTAGATTGGAATTTTACGTGTCCACTCGACTAAGCTCTAAAAGATAGTTCTAGTGCGGTTTCCGTTTTACCGTTTAGCAATAACAGGAACAATAAGAAACGAAGAATGATCGGCACTCCAGTAGCGACTAAGCAGCGCGCTTCTGCATGGCGGTAGCAATCAGGTGGGCCAGGGCGATGCCTTCGCTGCTGGGTAAGTGACCAAAGACTTTTGTGGCAGCATGATGTACCCCCTTTTGAGTCAAAGTTAGATTTAACTGTGAGAAGTGAAGATCATCCTTTCTCCTAGTGTTGTAGCCGTGTCCAATGGTAATACTTTTCATTTCGTTTGGATTGTTAATAACAAATATTATAAGTGAATATATATATATATATATATATATATATATATATATATATATATATATATATATATATTAAAACTGTCTTAATCTGCCAGGAAGTTTCATGTCAGCGCAGACTCCGCTGCAGAGTGAAAATCTCATTCTGGAAACATCCCCCAGGCTGTGGCTAAGCCATGTCTCCACAGTATCCTTTCTTTCTGGAGTGCTAGTTCTGCATGTTTCGCAGAAGAGCTTCTGTAAAGTTTGGAAGGTAGGAGACGGATACTGGCAGAAGTAAAGCTGTGACTACCGGTCGTGAGTCGTGCTTCGGTAGCTCAGTCCGCCTTTAGCCGCGGAGCAGCTCGGACTTGTTGACGTCCCGGCTGCGAACGTTCGCGGAAGAAGCGGTGTTTACACCGTCGTCAATCGCGTGTGTTACTGTTTGAATCGAACGCCATGGCACATAATTTCCGAAAAACCACGATACAGTTCACATTCTGTAACGAGTATGCACGACCGAATGCTTTCGAAATCGAACGTTTCTTGGGGGATGAAGTGCAACTTAATTACACGGAGATCATTGGAATTCATTTATCAATCGTGAGCAGCACTCTTTACGTAAAGATGATTGACGACGCAGCATGCGATAGGATCATTGAAGCCGCCAAACGAAGATCCCAGTTCCGACACTCCGATGGTCATATTGGAGAAGTTTTTGTCGCTCATTCGGGCCTGGGTGTGCGTACGATTCGAGTCTTCGAGCTGCCTTTCGAGGTACCAGAATCATTGGTCACTGAATCGCTCCAGCCATATGGCAGAGTTATAGGGCCGAACGTTGGGCAAGTTTTAGCACGTATCCAGTGCTCAATGGTGTCCGACAGGTGCGAATTGCCCTTACGAAACATGTGCCATCGTACATCAACATCGGCGGCTGTCGAGCTATTGTCATCTATGATGGACAGCCCCGGATATGCTCCGGGTGTGGTGGTGAAGGACATCTTCGATCTGAATGTATGCAGAGGAGACTCGTGCAACTCCCTAGCGGAGACCTCCACAATCCGACTACACCAACGTCACTGCCGATGACTTACGTGGCGGCGCTTCGCGGGGAGGTGACGCCGAGGTCGGAACGAACTATCGAACCGACGCCGCAGTTGATTGAGGCGCCTTCGGACCCCACTGACGAAGGAATGGCTCCGACCAACCTCCAATCCCAGACATTACAGGTGGTGCAAAAAGAGGTTGACAGCGTCACAACAGGCATGGAGGCAGAAGTGGAACGGCCCCAGGGCGTTGTGGCGGCGACGAGACTGCAGGAGATACAAGATTCACCGACACCAGAGGCTGAGGTGAGGGCCCGCAAACAACGCTCGCCAAAGCGCCGCAAGAAGCGCCGACTAAACTCTTCGGAGACGCTATCTTCTCTTCTTGGAAGCCCCCAGAGGAGACTAACACTATGGACCTGTCTGACTTGGAACCACAAGCTTCCGATGTCGCAGACCATATGAATTCGGACAGCGAAAAGATGTCATGTCGCTCAGACGACGCATCCGCTCAGGGGCCTGCTACCCCTTCTGCGGTGGAGTCTAAAGCTGTGAAAGAACAACAGCTGTCACTCATCAATGCTGCATAGGAAAATTTGGAGCACCACAATGATATCAGCTGGTATGAGCAGGACGATGAAATCACCGATGCGGACCATTCTACTGGTGGGGATTCGCATCCGTCTGCATCTCAAGAAACCTATTACCGCAGGGACACGTCCGTCGGGCGGCCCTCTGCGGATGTGCAAAGGGACTGTCGATAGGGTGAAACTGTGTCATTTTAACATCATGTGGAGATGACAGCTACTCGACCCCAGGCATACAGAATAGGGACAGTGAATGTAAATACCATTAGATCGCCCGTTAAACAGCAGTTGTTTAGGGACATGATATACGCGTCGGATGTGGATATACTGATGGTGAAGGAACTCTACATTCCTGAGTTCCAGGAAGTCCATGGCTACATCTCCTACACCTCGCCGCACTCGAACAACGACAGTGGAACGGCAATATTGGTCCGGGACGGGATTCCGGTTCGCGACCTGGCTTATCTACCTTCGGCACGAGGACTGGCGATAACTGTTAATGGAATTCGCATTCTCAATGTTTATGCCCCTTCCGGCACCGACAACAGACGGGCGCGTGCGAGATATTATTCGGAAGAGATTGTGCCCTTATTTACCGGCAGATTCGATCATTTCATTATAGGTGGTGACTTCAATTGTGTTTTAGCCCAAAAAGACCAGACTCCACATTACAATACCTCTCGTGAATTGCATGTGCTACGCCGGGATCTGGAGTTAAGCGACACCTGGGACATGATTCAAAGGAACCGTGAGGGATATACTTTTTATACCAGTCACTCAGCGAGCAGACTCGATCGAATATATGTTTCGGTCGGCCTACAGGATAACGTGATCGACGCGGAATGATGGCCTGCGGCATTTACTGATCATCTGGCTTACATTTGTACCATATCACTCCCTAGGCAAAGTGTGTGGAGAAGCCGCAGGACATGGAAGCTCAATTCGTCACTCTTGGCAGACACCGAATGTCGTCAGAGAGTCGAGGAGGTATGGGCCACATATCAACGCCGGCTACCAACATATACCTCCGTGTTTCAATGGTGGCTCGAGTGTACTAAGCCGGCATTAAGAAGAGCGCTCATACAGTATGGTCGGGATAAGACGAGATGGCAAAGAGACACTCTTGATTATTATTACACCATGCTTCGTGAGCTGTCCTCCCAGGTGACGTCTCCAGAACATCAAGCGGAAGTTCATCGTGTCAAGGCACAAATCCTATCGATCACGCGACGACGACTGGGTGGCATCCCAATACGGGCACGATGTCTCGACACCATCACTGGGGAACGTACCTCGATGCACCATGTGTCGCGGAAACATAAACGTTACCGCCGGTCATTGGTAACAGTGCTCCACGGTTTAGATGGCCGTCGACTGACAACACAACAGGACATTGCAAATGAATTTTTAGAGCATTTCCGCCACCTCTATGCCGGTACACCGACGGACCGTCTCGTGGGGGAAGAGGTACTGCAACATCTGCAAACGACACTGACAGAGACGGATAAGGCAGCGCTTATGGAGCCACTCACAGAAGACGATATAAAGGTGGCACTCAAAAACGGAGAGGCCCATAAATCACCAGGGCCAGATGGGATTACGCTAGAGTTTTATCGAGAATTCGTGGACATGATGATGCCACAGTTGGTGTCGATGTACAATGAGGCGATGCGTCCGGACATGCGCCTACCGTCGGATTTTGTAACGGGCTTTCTTCTTCCCATCCCGAGCATGGCGGGGAGTCGCAATGTTAATCAATATCGGCCTCTCACTATGCTAAACACCGATTATAAAATCTTTGCTAGACTACTAGCGTCCCGTCTCAAGCTGGCGATATCCAGGACACTATCCCCTGATCAGGCTTGCCTAGGGGTGCGAAGCAACATCTCCTCGGCGTTAAGTGAAGACCGTGACGTTATCGCCCTTGGGGAAACGTGTAAAATGCGAGCAGCGATGATATTTGTGGACTTCGATCGTGCGTTCGATAGGATAAACCATGACTTCTTGGCGTCAGTCATGAGCCGAATGGCGATTCCACCTGTTTTCATCTCCATCGTTATGAGGCTAATACGAGGGGCTACATCGAAGGTGATTGTAAACGGCCGGGAAGCGGGCTCGATTCCCATTAACAGCTCAGTCCGACAAGGGTGCCCACTCTCCATCATGCTGTTTGCAGTAGCGCTTGAGCCGCTGATGTGTGTTATGAGGCGCTCACTTACTTGGATAGTGCTTAATGAGAACTCTTTCGTTAGCCGCGCATATGCGGACGACATGATCCTCCTTGTCAGATCAGGACATGAAGTGCGTCAGGCTGTTGAACATCTAGACTCTTACGGGACGGCGGCAGGCAGTGTCGTTATCATGACGAAATCCAAAATTATGCACATTGGACGGGGTCTGGAAGACGTATCGGGACCGTTTCAGACGGTGGAATCGCTGAGATGTCTGGGGATTACATTTACCCGTTCACTACGGCGGTCGGCGACGGCGAGTTCTCGGCGGCTTCTGCAGAATGTTCGTCTGACGATACGCAACAACTCACTGAGAGCCTTTGACATGATCCAACGTGTGGCATACACCAACGTTCACATAGCGTCACGACGTCCCCATTTAGCGCAGATCCTACCAATACCGAAGGGTATTGCAGATCGCCTCATGGCTGCCTTTGGTTACTATGTTAGTACTGGGATGTTATTTAAGATCAAATATGATACGTTAACGCTACAGTTCCGGAACGGTGGCCTCAACCTCACAAACGTGAGAAACAAAGCTCTGGCGCTTTACATGCGAGCGATGATACGAAATTGGCAGCAAAGAAGGCATACCATAACGTCAGCTCTGATAGAAGTACTTGTTCCGCCTTCGTACGAACCCCCTATTGCGATGGGCAACATTTCGCCTTCTCTTGCACACATTGTCTCATTTCTTGTTGATTACAGTTATGTTCGTCTGAAAGTACCTTCGACGAGAATACCCACGACTCGGGAGATCTATAGATGCTTGATGGATCACCATGGCCGCAATACAATGGAATTCAAATACCCGTCGAGAACGTGGAACCACATTTGGTGTGCAGTGCATACTCCATTACTGTCAACAGCAGCGAGATCGATGTGGTATATTCTTATAAACCGTAAACTTGTGACCAGTAGTCGATTACATACAATTCATATGGTCGATTCTCCTCTTTGCACCAACTGTGGACTGTTAGCAACGGAAGAACATGGTTTAATGTGTGGCGCAGCGAGGGACGTCTGGATGCTGACGCGTCGAATACTGGCCTTCCTTCAGCGCACTAACTACACAGAAATCACATCGGATGTACTTTTTCTACCGGAAAAGACCTTTTTTCCCAAACAAAAGACATATGCGGTCAATTGGATCGCTGGACATGCGACGAAATATTTGTTTTCGTACGATATTAAGTCCGTGATGGATTATTGGATGTATTTACAAGAACAACACGAGCTCAAACGGAGTCATACGAAATACAGGACTTACTTTTCCAATTTTTTAGGAAGTGTTTTTCGAGGAAGTGTTTTTCGCAATCCTCCCGATAGCTGGGGGGTCCGCCCGTGACTAGGATTGTCATTTACTTTATTGCTGTTAAAAAAAAATGGAAAATAGTGCGGCCTTTGTGTTGATTTTTTGGTTTCTAAATTGTTTTTGCTGTCTCGATACTTTTCTTATCCCTAGGACAGCACAATTGTACGAATAAAGAATGTTTGTTTACCCTGCCTTCCTGGGAAAAAAAAAGTTGGTAGAGCACTTGCCGGCGAAAGGCTAAGGTCCCGAGTTCGAGTCTCGGTCGGGCACACAGTTTTAATCTGCCAGGAAGTTTCATATCAGCGCACACTCCGCTGCAGAGTGTAAAATCTCATTCTAGATTTAACTACTTTCTTGGGTAAACAGTTTTAAAATTCTCTTACAAGTGTATCATGAAATAAGTTATATTTTAAATTAGCACAGGGTTCCTTGTACACTTCATCCCAGTCTAACTGCTGAAGATGTTCCGTGAAATTTCTGTTTGTTGAGTCATTAATTGAACGCACAACTTTGGAGTATAGTTTTGAATTACTGAATGGAGCTGCGTCATATACTGTAAATAGCTGAGCACCATGATCAGAAAGGCCATTCTCAACAGGACAAGAATTTATGGTTTTAAGCTTATCTTGGTCTATAAAAGTGTTATCTATCAATGTTTTGTGGTTCTTTACTACCCGAGTAGGAAAATCAATGACAGATGTCAAATTGATAGAACAGAGCAAGACTTCCAGGTCATTCTTCCTATTACACTCTTTCAGTGAATCAACATTGAAGTCCCCGTAAATAATAATTTGCTTTCCCCTATCTGCCTACAACAAGGCATCCAAGTTTTCCACGACTAAATGAAAGTTTCATGAAGGGAACCAGTATACTGTTACAATTATAAAAGAGCCCTCCTTCACTTTAAGTTGACAGGCACATGCATCTATATGTTGCTCTAGAGGAAAATGTTTTGTGTCTAAGCTTTCTACACAGTGGTAACCTTTGACATATATGATTAAAACATTTTCCCATTTGTCAGTCAAAATTAAACATCGCTAAAAGCGGTATGTCATGGATTAAAAACTGCCAGATTCCAATATAGTGGATGGGTCCAAAACAAATCGTACCATAGTGATCGCCGGCCGCGGTGGTCTCGCGGTTATAGGCGCGTAGTCCGGAACCGTGCGACTGTTACGGTCGCAGGTTCTAATCCTGCCTCGGGCATGGATGTGTGTGATGTCCTTAGGTTAGTTAGGTTTAAGTAAACCTATGTTCTAGGGGACTAATGACCACAGCAGTTGAGTCCCATAGTGCTCAGAGCCATTTGAACCATTTGAACCATAGTGATCACTTCTCCTATCTACATGGAACCCTGTACAAGGGGACGCGCCAACGTGCTCTGTTTTTAGACTCATCCACCATACTGACATATGGCAGTTTTTAATCGATGACATACTTTCTTTTAGCGACGCTTTTTTTGACGGACAACGAATGTTGGGAAAAAAGGTTCCGAGCTTTTTATTTGCAATGTTTTAATCATATTTTCACTTGAAGATGTGACTTTTAGCACCACAAAACCGATAGTGGTATAATAAAGGACCTAACAGATCTGAAGCGGTTAATTTGCCCATAATGCTAACATATAGGTATAGACGCATACACAGACAGAGAGTGGAGTGCTGTGACAGAGATCGAGAATGCGGCTAAAATTGTCAATGTGCGGTGTACGAAGGTAGAATAGGATGAACTGTGTCGTGCAAAAGCCTACATCAAACAGCAGTTGACTGCCGAGTATCATCAGAGCCGTCCTCCTCAGGATATTTACTGTGCTGATCTAACTCTATCCATTACAACAGTATACAATGACTCTGCACTAGCGCTATCCACTATGTTGGAAAGACTGAGGAGATGGTTGCCTTATGTTAAAGCTGTGTATAGAGATATTGCCGAGTATCGAAGTATGAACAGTGTGCATATAGACCGCTTCGAACAGTGGGTCAATATAATGCCAGCGATTGCTAATCTACTGCCAACAAGTTTGAGAAAAATACATATTGAATTCTGTGCTTAAGAAGGCTTTATTTTCTGTATACTGTACTGGCGTTAAGATAAAGAAAGAACCAGTCGATGTAATGCATCCTGTGTTTGATTACTGAATCAAAATGTATATAACCATGTATGTGTTTTTGGTTTCTTACATTTCATTACATTGCAAGTACTAAATTTGTTGCCACTATTAGTTTCACTGCAAACATGCAATAACAAAAATTTGTGTCATTTAACTAAATTGTCCTTAAAAGCCGTTTGCACGCTATTACCTGAGATAGTCGGGATCACGAAAGGTCACTGCAGTCCAGTACCTGACGTAATAGGTACTCGTATTATGGCATGGTAGGTAAAGCATCAAGACTTCGTTGTAAGCGACTAGAGCTGTGACGGTGTGCAGGAACATCGGAAAAAAGAATGGTTTACTTCCTCCCAACAACATATGTGCGATAACTGTGGGTCTGTCAAACTGCGGCAAAACAAATGTTCTCACGTAGCTGCTAAAGTATCCTCCGAATGGAGTCCGCTTTGAGCATGAGTGTGTATTTTCAAAAATACTATTTCAGCCCAAATACCAATAGGAGATACTGCAAGTTGTTGAAGATGTAACGACATGCAGTATGAGCACTGATATCCCTCTAAAACTAAAGACAAACACAGTGTCCATATTTGATGCTGTTGCTGTGGAAAACGAAGATAAAATTCAGTGATAATTCTCATTCGGTCTCATTATGCTGTTGATGTATCGTACCTGAATCACACTTATTCCAGAATCCGAAAATAGTTGGTGAGGGATAGTGCAACCCTAATTATGGAATTCAAACAGACTCAAATAGGAACTAATATATCGTTCAATGATTTTGTGTAGATATGTGCAGATTGAGGCAATCACTCACAGATGGGTTTCTCGTTATTGATAAAATGCCCTTCACATAGTGAAGACAACACTGAATGATGGGGTTAATGTAGTCGAGAAGAATGTAAACGACATAAGTGAAGCGGAAATAACTGTTATTTAGAAAGGGACGGGTTAACATCCATTGAAAAGAAAATAGACGACTTAACTGAAGGGAAAATAGCTGTTACCGAAAAGGGGGAGCAGCATAAGAAAAAGAAGAGTGTATACGTACAACCTCACGCTGCACAGAAGTCCGATTAGTATGCAACGAGATATCGACTAAGCATAAAGCCATCGAGGCAAAGAAGGTCGTTCGCGAGAAGTTACAGTTGCTGAGACTATGGCATTTTAAGCGGGAGCAGACTCTGTGACAAACCTTTAAACCAGTTACTGAATCTCTCGATGAACTCTCAGCGAAATTCCGCAACGACGGCGATGACGCCACTGCCGATTCCATTAACAGCGACGCTAGGATACATAAAACAGGTGGTGTCAGTGGTGAAAAACGATAGGTGTTGGGTATGCAGCCTATAACTTTAAATGGGAAACCAATACAGATCGGCGATAAACAGTTTCAAAGAACACCAGATCTACTGAACCTTATTTGCCTAAGACCCACAAAAATTGTAAATTATTGGCCTAAGGATCTCGAAATATATCGTTAAATATTGCTTTTGACTGATCTGCATAAGACTGCAAAAAGACGAATAAAAGTAGAACACAAATCCATTATAAAACCTATATTGGATGGTGAAAAAACAGCAGCGGTAATGATTTTGACATTCAGCATAAAAGAGTGAGCAATCGACTACCGCAGTATGCAGTGTATCACGACGGCGTTAATGAGCTACTAGACCGGCTACGACTGCTCATGGCATCAGCTGTCGCTGGTAATACAGCTCACTCGACTGAAGTTGTTTCAATAATTTCTGAGCTTAGAGAGATAGGCATCGTGCAATAAATATAGCGACTGTAGTTCGAGAACTGCACGAACCAGGTCACAAAACATATCCTCGAAGGTATGTTATGATTAAAGGTTATCGACATGAGGGAAGATTCACGTATGAATAACAGATTCAAATATATTTTAATGGTTATTTATATTTATTATAAATATGTTTAGGCATTATCCTCAAATGTGTTTGAGGAATTGCTGCAGAAGGGGTCGAATCGAAGCTCAGACGGCCTTTATACAGGACCCGGCGGCGAGTTTTACAATAGATATTTCAAGACTGTGATGGAGGGGTGTGGAATCATTGCTCGATGACATCCACCTGAAGGCGAGTATCATGGAACGTCTGAACGAAACAGTGAAAACCCAAATGTGGATGCGATTCAATCTTCATGGCTCACACAAATGGATCAATATCTTTCCGCAAATAATGGGACAGTGTAATCCAACCAAACATCTCCCAATAAAAATGTGACCAATTGATGTTGGTGATAAAAGATTTTTAGATACAGATATATAATCGCATAAAACTGTGGACTGTGATTTCATGTAGGTGTATTAGTATGTATTTCTAAACACAAGAGAGCATTTGAGAGGTCATACGAACCAACTGATCGACCGAGATATTCACTTAGTACAAAGAACGAATCGTAGAACCTATCTCTGAAGGACAGCAGTGGTATTGAAACTGCTGGATGCTTTTACACAGAAGAGTTGCAGAACAGCTAGGAACTAGATGTGTATCTCGTAGAGAGGGTCATACGTGTTAAGGGAATAGAGCGTTAGTTAAAAGGCTTGGTTTTCCAGATTCAAAAAACATCTGGATCGACACTGACTATATGATATATAGGGTGGTTCATTGACCGTGGGCGGGTCAAATACCTCACGAAATAAGCGTCAAACGGAAAAACTACAAAGAACTAAACTCGTCTCGCTTGAAGGGGGAAACCATTTGACGCTGTGATTGGCCCGCTAGATGTCGCTGCCATAGGTCAAACGAATATCAACTGCGTTTTTTTAAAATAAGAACTCCCATTTTTAGTTACATATTGGTGTAGTACGTAAACAAATATGAATTAGTTGGACCACTTTTTCCGGTTTGTGATAGATGGCGCTGTAATAGTCACAAACATATGGCTCACAATTTTAGACGAACAGTTGGTAACAAGTAACTTTTTTAAATTAAAATACAGAACGTAGGTACGTTTGAACATTTTATTGCGGTTGTTCCAATGCGATACATGTACCTTTGTGAACGTATAATTTCTGAGAACACATGCTGTTACAGCGTGATTACCTGTAAATACCACATTAATGCAATAAATGGCCAAAATGCTGTCCGTCAACCTCAGTGCATTAGGCAATACGTGTAACGACATTCCACTCGACAGCGAGTAGTTCGCCTTCCGTAATGTTCGCACATCCATTGACAATGCCCTGACACATGTTGTCAGGCGTTGTCAGTGGATCACGATAGCAAATATCCTTCAACTTTCCCCGCAGAAATAAATCCTGAGATGCCAGACCCGGTGAACGTGTGGGCCATGGTATGGAGCTTCGACGACCAATCCACCACTCACGAAATATGCTATTCAATACCGCTTCAACCTCACGCGAGCTATCTGCCGGACATCCATCATGTTGGAAGTACATTGCCATTCTGTCATGCAGTGAAACATCTTATAGGAAAATAGGTAGAACATTACGTAGGAAATCAACGTACATTGCACCATTTAGATTGCCATCGATAAAATGGGGGCCAATTATCCTTCCTCCCAAATTCCGCACCATACATTAACCCGCCAAGGACGCTGATGTTCCACTTGTCGCAGTAAACGTGGATTTTCCGTTGCCCAATAGTGCATATTATGCCGGTTTACGTTACAGCTGTTGGTGAATTACGCTTCGTCGCTAAATAGTGGCAGAACCGTACACGACGTTCAAAGTCGTCGCCATGCAATTCTTCGTGTATAGAAATGTGCTACGGATGCAATCGATGTTGATTTAGCGTTCTCAACACCGCCGTTTTTGATACTTCAGATTCTCGCGCAATTTGTCCGCTGCTAATGTACGGATTAGCCGCGACAGCAGCTAAAACGCCTGCTTGGTCATCATCATTTGTTGCAGGTCGTGGTTGACGTTTCACATATGGCTGAAAACTTCCTGTTTGCTTAAATAACGTACCTATCCGGCGAACGGTCCGGAGACTTAGATGATGTCGTCCACGATACCGAGCAGCATACATAGCACACGCCCGTTGGGCATTTTGATCACAATAGCCAAACATCAACACTATATCGACCTTTCCCGCAATTGGCAAACGCTCCATTTTAACACGAGTAATATATCACGAAGCAAATACCGTCAGCACTGTGGGAATGTTACGTGATGCCACGTACTTATACGTTTGTGACTATTAAAGCGCTATCTGTCACAAAGCGAAAAAAGTGGTCCATCTAAAACATTCATATTTCCTTACGTACGACACGAATATGTAATAAAAAATTGGGTTTCCTATTTAAGGAAACGCAGTTGATATCCGTTTGGCCTATGGCAGCGCCATCTATCGGGTCAACCATAGCTCCATCTGGTTCCTCCCTTGAAGCTAGACGACTTTCGTTCTTTGTAGTTTTTTCGTTTGACGCTTATTTCGTGAGATATTTTGCCCGGTCACTATCAATGGACCACCATGTATAACTTGGTGCGCAGACCACAACTACCTCAGTAGTATAACATGAGTGATAGGAGATGCATTAGAGGAGGAGGCAGTATTGTCGACAAACTAACAGTCACGTTACACATTCCTGGAAGAAAGCTTCAGAAACGATTGACACACGGTGATAAGGGAATAAATCTGATAGATGTAGCGTGTATGGAATACGAGATCGCATCGCAACAAACAGAGATCGTCACACCGCCGACCGAATCTTTGCTGATAAGGTGAAGTCGATATGTACGAGATGGATATTGGTATAGATCAAGGTATTGCAGCATTTGCACTTGAAAAACCTATCGGTGTTGAAGTGAAATTGGGGCTGGGTGTGAAGTAGTTGAGTGCAGTTACGAGCGCTGGAAGTAGGGCGCAAAGGAAGAAGACGACAAAGAGTTCATGAGAAACTGCACTGTATGCAGCTAAAAGTGCCCTGAAGCAGCGAAGAGCGAAAAAAAAGAGATATCGACTAAACCACCCAGGGTTCTACCAAACTCAAGACGTCGGGCAGAATTATTCCCTTCCTCATTCCTGCTGGTCTTTCAGTAGTGGGTTCACTAGCTGGAGGTGCTGCGGCTACTGCCAGAACAGTCAAGAATGCACAAGACTCGCAGGAGCAACTGCAGGAGGGATGATGACATAATCGCATAATGGATCCAGGAGATATCGGAAAAGGGCTGTACTTGAAACCATACATGAAAGGGCTAGGTGGCTTCATGAACAAAAAAGCCCCCTTGCAGTCATACGACACAGGGCGCTTAAAAATATAGATCTGCTTAAGTTTGTTAAGGATAAATTCAACATTCCGAGGTAATATTGCGAGGAATATATTACCGAAGACTACGTGAAAATCAGGAGACTGCGGAATTGTGAATTTGGATATTGCAGGCCGACTGGAATTCGCTGGGTAGCATATGTAAAATAAATAAATAAATAAAAATATCGTCTACTCTTTCGAGTCATTCGGCGACCAGCGACCCGCAGAAGAATTAGAACGATATTTTCACAGGCAGAAGACTTGTGTACTACAATTTTCAACACTACCAAGACCCTAATACATTCATCTGTGGTCATCGATACATCATGTTCCTCCTGACGTTCACGAATGATATATAAGTACTGGTATTAAGCATGCATTTACAAGTCGATGTTGAGATGAAGTGTCGTGCACTCTGTCTTTAAAAGAACGATCGTTTGTATTATGTGCGAATTACCTACTACCAACTGATTTAGTCATTGGAGATTGGAGTATCTTGCTGACTGGAGACATACGCCACCATCCAAATTACATAGAGGCTCTCAAAAAATCTGCGTCTGGAAATTAATGGAAGAACAAAATTGTGGAAATTGTACCTTATGCATACGATAGTGACTATTTAAATGAAATTTTAAAACTGTCTCGCAAAACCATTGAGCTCCTTGCAAACACCAATACTCTTAAATAAAGACGCTAAATGCATCGATTGATTTTAATCAGAAAGGTTCAATAGGCCCACTACTGGTTTCCACAAAGAAAAAGATCTGGAGAACGGCTCCCACTAAATTTTACAAATCTGACCAGACAGTTTCATCCGTGTTGAGTGTCACACTGCAACGAACTTATATTTCAACGATGTATTGGTCGATTTACTTTACGGGTTCTTCCCGTCAGTTGGAACAGAGTACAAGATTCTCGAGACTCCTACTAACGCTGTGTACCTTTCAGTGACTGTTCAGATATTGAAGTATCTGGATCTGTGTATTCTTGATCAGAATATCCACTTATTGGCTTTCATAGTTAATAAATCATTGTACGACTACTTCTAAGACAACCTGGGTGTAAGGTATAAATCCAGCTTACACAGCGCACAGCACACCACGTCGCAGCAGAACTGCAGGGTGATAACAGTGCGAACTACGAGTTTCTTTAAGCAGTAGGCTTGAAACTAACCTCACAATGAGGTCGTCGCTCAGTATATCTCACCCTGTGGAATATGATGGGCGAATCATACGCAAGGAATACTTCTCGCATAAGCCTTTTTCTACAACGATATTTAACAAGAATGACGCAATTAAGATGGTCATCCAGCACGAAGATGCTGTAACTCTTCCATAGAAGAGTTTCTTATATTTGGATGAATTATTTAGGAGAAAGGATGTTAGCAATACAGTGGGATCAAAGCTTACATGCACTGCTTTGCCATTCCTGTTTCAGGACATACGATATGAATTTCATAGGGTAGAGATTGATCGTATACGTAATGTCGGCCTAGCATCAACCCTTAAAACATCCTCGCTCTCAGATATGAATGATTTAGAATATGCACGATGGTTCATAGCCAAGTCTGTGGGCAGAACAGGAGAAGGGTACCGCTAATTTACTGCATCTATACCTTTAAAAATACTGATGGAGTGAGCACATTCAGCGAATTATTATGAATACTGAACAGGAGTTTTCTTTGCTATAGAGTGAAACCGATAGTAACTCATACATTGAGGAGCTCAAGAGGAGAATCAGATCATCATCAATAAAATAATATGGAAAATGCCACCCATCACTGTGGCAAACCAAACCGTTTAAAGCTTTTAAAAGTCCTAAATACTGATAGATATCTCCATTAAATTTCCGCTAATGGGAGGTTTTTCAGTACACCGTGCTACCGACAGCAAGCTGACAAACATGGGCTATTAAAACCTCCATGCAGCTGGAAACACCGAGATTCATCATATGTGCATTGCCGACCAATAGAAGGGGAAATTTTGCAAACGATTCCACACTATTTGACAACTTTAATTTCACTAATGCAAGAGTCTACTTGTATTCCGAGTTCTATCCGTATGACAATTTACGGCTACAGTGGGATCAAAATGTATGCAGTGTAGCATTTGACTTGTATGCAAGATTTCTTGCTTCTTACTATGAATGTGTTGGAGAAATTATGCCTATTCAGTCAACTGAAATTGAAGGTGCTGCCATCAATCGTCGTAATAGACTGTTCTAAGCATAATGAGATAATTAAATCAGGAGCAATAGATGTACGAATCGAATTTGAATCTTCATCAAATTTCCCGGAAAAGACTGCAGCGTATACTCTAGATCCACATGATCGTGTGATTAACTGTTGTCCACATATTAGTGTTGTGGAGTGTGCTGCATAAACGCCCATGAGCTATGACTTACCCACAGCATTTCAAATGACATCTTACAGTGTGAACGTCGTTGCTACATTCAAGGTCTGCATGACGATGACTATAGACAAATAATATTTAAGGATATTGCACTCACAGCATACTCAGCAGATGCTCGTATAATGAAGACATTCATAGCAGGAATTGCAGCACCGAGGGCTTTCAAGGATGTGAATTGTGCTAAAACATCGAGGAGTGAAAAATGACTAACGCATCTCCTTAATGGACTTCACTGGGACGATCCTGGTGTACCTTACAAAGAAATAATGTCACTTCGACTATTTGATCATATTGACACGATTATAGAATGATCTACGTCAAAGGCGATGTAACGAATGTTCCAGTTTCTATTCATTCAATGCTTGTAACTCTATGGGTGCCATGCTATCCATCATCTCAAGAAGCAGAGGATGTGTGAAAATAGTATTGGATCTGGTTATGAAAGAGTAAAATTACTTTTAAGTTATGATAATGAAAACCGATGAAATTCTTACCTCACATTCTGTGTTTCTATTTCTTTCTACGTAGTTCCTACTTAGACAGTATATAGCTTTGGCCAGATTCAATGTCTGTGGCTATGTTCAAGTACAGGAGATATAATTTCAGCCATGTTCGCTATAAGTCTTTGAAAGCAGACACGATTATTCGCCGCCTGTCCCCAGAAATCTATACGTGTATTACGATAAGGCGAAATCCGATGCAATCATCACGTACATTTTGTTCTACCATCATAAAGGTCACCTCCCTCAAGTTTCAAGCTAATATCTAATGCATCTTGCACACCATTTATATACATTTGTGAGGGTAGTGATTTGTGAAACAGTATTCACAGTTCTTGGTTGAGAAATGTTTTTACTTTAGATTGCAGTACTGATTAGAGTTTTTCTTACACTAATACTATTACTAGTCAGATTCCACCCACGCACGAAATTAAATTTACACATTGAACTGGGTGGTTATAATACGTTTTCCAGCTCAAGCAGCAGAAATGATTTAATAATACAATGAAGCGGATGGCCCTAAATGTTCAATCCAAACAGTTGCTCTCAAATTAACTGGGTAGAACTCACACTTCAAACCAGTATGATTTGGACAACTAACAGTAGGTGAAACTTTGAACTATTTACACATCCACTCACACGATGAAACACACATATGAAATTCAAAAGCGAGAAATATGATAAACAATTTTTTTGCTTCACTTACAATTCTTTAGCTTCTTTGAGGACTTTAGTTCAACTTTTAATCTCTTTTATATTACAGAAACATTTTACTTTAGTAATTTTCATAATTTTTTCATCACTTTCTTGTTATATCTCCATGCAAAGAAACTTTGCTACTTATTTAGAAAACAATAAACAGAATATCTTTACGCAATCATACATTATTGCTCAGATATACACACTCAAACGCACTCATATGCACACACACACACAGAAACATATAAGCATTCTCGCATGCAGACATTCCATATATCATAAACATACAAAATTTACACAATGATAAAAATGGTTCAAATGGCTCTACTACTTAAACTTAACTAACCTAATGACATCACACACATCCATGCCCGAGGCAGGATTGGAACCTGCGATCGTAGCAGTCTCGCGGTTCCAGACTGCGGTGACACAATGATAAAAGAGCCACACTATTCGGCCCAAGCACTCACTCAGCCACTCACTCACTAACACACTCTCTCACTCTCTCACTCAGCCACTCACTCACTCACTCATTCAAAGCATTGGAGCACCCACCCAATTGTCGCGCTTCAAGTAAATAGTGTATGGGAAGTTTTCGATCCTGTTATAACAATTGGCTCTGTCATCGCCATGAGCTGACAACCTGACTACAGATGGCAGCACAGAGTCCACCTTGTGGCCTCGTGATCGAATGTTAGTTTGCTGTACCAAATGCGGAGGTTGCGGAGGAGCACCGCGAACACCACCATACAGGCACTGCAAGTGGTCTTCGATGGTGAGAACACGTGATGCTGCATATCTCATACCCTCAGCTTGCTTCTGGGTGGCTACAATTTTGTATGATAAACTGACATTTTTGCTCTTAGACCCACAAAATCTACAATCAGCAATCCATCCACCTCATCTTTCATTAAGCCGATAGCTTTCTTGCTCTGATGTGTGGAATTCATTGCTGTGACAGCTAATTACTTCATATGGGTCACAGTTCTTCATCCAACATATGCAGCTAACTGTATCCAGGTAAAGTAACTTTGGTTGCACGAAATGAATTTTAGCAAACTCATAGTGGGAGCGGCACATGTGGAGCTGAAAGAAATCTTTTTTCCAAGTCGCCAGTCGTGCCCCCTTCTTTCCGGTATTTAATTCAATATATTCCTTCAACCAGGAGGACTGAGTGATTCTATCTAGCTCCATTCTTAAGCTGATACACTGCTGGTGATTACGATAATGAATTACATAACTCTGCTGGTGTCCAACAGTGGTCATCAATTAGGGATAGTGCTTCCTCAGGCGACTTGTTGCTCTGGACATAATGGTAAGTCGCTTGACATTTCATTCAAACTAATACGATAAATGACGTCTACCTCCAACACGTACCCTGCATCAGAATCAACTGTCAGACTCAGTATTTTTACATCTAATCACTCTAATTCGTTTTCAGGTACCCATTGAAATCCACCAACTGGCAGTGGCTGCATCATGGTATGCCCATACAAATTATACACATCCAAATATAGAATATAACTTGAATCGACAGGTCTGTTGAATCCTGCACCCATACATGGATTATTTTGCTTGGCGTGTCTGCGGCCACATTTGCAGTGCCCCAGGGAACCCGCACTGAAAGGAAAGAAGCATTTCAACATCAGTCAAATGTTCAATGCAGCGCCTCATTTTCTTCACCATTGGGACCCAGAACTTCTCAAGTGCTGTGATATAAAAGGTGGGGTCCTGAGAGTACATGTCCTTGCATACACCCCAGAACTTTTCTGAAACATCCCGAAGCAAGCTTAAGTTGATGCCAATGTATAGTCTTGCGTATTCACCCAAACTTGTAATGTTCAATTCCTGCCAGACGCTCAAGGCACGCTCATAATATGTACTAGTTATGCCATCGTCTGTGAGACTACTCGAGAATTCCGATATATTGAGTAGCATAATTTCGTCGAGTTTCGCCTTACTATCCTGATACACATAAGGGGAAACTCTTTTCCTAGTGACAAGCTGAAACTTTTCCTCATCTGTGTATGAAGATCGGGTGATATGGATATCCTCCAAAGGCAGACTTTCAACGAGTTTCTTGAGTGGTGCCTGCATGAAAATTAGCGTGTGAAGCAAGCGGAGCGTAATTTCAGGCGTCATTCGTTTTTAAAATGAAATATACTACTCAAAACTCTCAATACTCTCAGGCCGGACACTGACCTGATTTTCTCTCCCACCTCCCCCCCCCCCCCCCCCCCCCCCCCACTATAACCGCACAGTCACTGCTGTAGACGCACACGCCACAGCAAGCTATTGTCGTGGCAGTGTTTGTATCACCTCTGTAGCACAAATAATGGAAAAAATAAGTAC
This sequence comes from Schistocerca gregaria, assembly GCF_023897955.1. Lineage (NCBI taxonomy): Eukaryota > Metazoa > Arthropoda > Insecta > Orthoptera > Acrididae > Schistocerca > Schistocerca gregaria. Next base: position 363,785,078 of record NC_064924.1, read on the forward strand.
AATGCTCAAGATTTTTTAAATTTATGCTGTGAAGGAATAACAGCTAGTAAATACATCAGAATTCCAGAATAATAATTATATGCTGTAAAAATGATTGTCACATTAAAATTACCTATTACACTCTAGGCCCCAGGACTGAGCGATTAATTCGATCTTTCTGTAGTTGTCTCACCCAGTCAAGTATCTCCAACTCCTGTCCCTCAAGGGAGATACCACACTGCCTTCCAGCAACTTCCATCTCACGCTCCCACTCTGATATTTCACCCTCACCAGAATTGTTGATGTGGAACCTCTGATCCATCCATGGAACTCATCTACAACAACTATTGATTGTAAAAAAACAGCAAAAAATTTGTACTTAATTTGCCTATAGTGAGATATTGATTATACACAACTACGAAAAAACTTAAACAAAAAGTTCATACCATATGGAAATGATGAGGCCCGGTCATCATTCTCCATACATACCTCTACCGGAATCTAATCCTCCTCTTGATCTATAGAAACAACAGTGAATAATATATGCCTCACACAACTGTTTTTGATGGTATAAAGTCTAACAGCAATATGTTTCATATGTGTTTACGGTTTTTCGGCATTTCGGCCTCCAGCAGCCGCTCAATGTCCCTCAGCTTCTGCTCCAGTGCTGCAACAGCGAGATCAAAACTTTTATAAACACTTTTTACGATCTGAGTACATCAAGAACTATTTTTTGATGTTGTGAACAATCACACAGAATTTGGAGATGTACTTACATGTTTAGTGGCTTTCAAATTCCAGCTCCTGCTGCTCTAATGCTAGAACAAAATAATAAATGTTATAAGCACCTTTTATAATTTGAGTGCTTTAAGAGATGTTTTCTCAACATGTACACTACCACACACCGCTTCCAGCTGTCATTCCGGTTTGCCATCATTTCACAATGAGTGCTACAATAGGAAGAAAAACGGAAGTTTTATAACAATGTGTCATGAAAATGTATCACTATCTCTAAAACTGAGTACTTTGCTAGGAAATGTTATAACTGTCGAAATTTCAAATCATAATGACTTCAAATTCATATTTTTCTATAAACACTTAGATGACAAATGATCCAAGTTTGGACGTTTCCGACCATCACTAGCTCTTGCATCACTGATGGCTGACCACTGACCACTTCATATTGCAGGTATCATAAGGACACAAGTAGGCAGTGTCAAAAACTGATGATGATTGTGGTGGGAGTTGGGCCTTATTACCATCAGATTCTGCCCTCTACTTTGCAGAACGCCATACCAGTAACTTTTACCTTTTCTACTTTTTCTTCAAGCATGCTTGGTGAGGACCACATCACATGTGTTGGGGAGAAAAAAAATGAGACGAACATTTTTTGCTTACTGGCAAGTGGCTGGAAAATTGGATGCAGCTGCTAGCTTTAGGAAAACACACATTATTTATTATAAGACAGATAGCCTGGAATGCCCAATGCCAGTTGCGTCCCTCGATACACAGGGTGAATCACCTAACATTACCGCTGGATATATTTCGTAAACCACATCAAATACTGACGAACCGAGTCCACAGACCGACCGTGAGGAGAGGGGCTAGTGTAACTGTTTAATACCATTAAAAATGCACGGAAGTATGTTTTTAACACAAATCTATGTTTTTTTTAAAGGAACCACGTTAGTTTTGTTAGCACATCTGAACATATCAACAAGTACGTAATCAGTGCCGTTTGTTGCATTGTAAAATGTTAAGTACATCCGGAGATATTGTAGCCTAAAGTTGACGCTTGAAACCTCCGACGTTCAGTTGCGTGTTGTAACAAACACGGGCCAAGGTCGACGAGCAGCATCTGCAGGGACATGTTCACGATGACGACCGTGTTTACAAGTGTGGCTGTAGTGCACTGTTGTGGTTTTGTCTAGATGTCGCAGTGTCCACGTAGCGCTTGGTGCTATTGTTATTCTGCATTCGTCTCCGCACGCAGACCAACTGTAGTACGCCGTGATACCAGACGTCTGTGATAGTGTAGTGTTGTAGGAACTGTGACCATGGTGTATTCGAACTCTGAAAAGGCGGAGATGATACTCATCTATGGCGAGTGTCGACGAAATGCAGCTGAAGCCTGCAGGGTGTATGCAGAACGGTACCCGGACACAGAGCATCCAACGTGCTGCACATTGCAAAACATCTACCGCCAACTGTATGCAACAGGTATGGTCGTAGCACGCAAACGGGTCCGTAACAGGCCCGTCACAGGAGAAGCGGGTGCAGTTGGTGTGTTAGCTGCTGTTGCCATGAACCCACACATGAGTGCACGGGAGAGCCGGTGGACTGAGTGAAAGTAGTGTCATGCGCTTACTGCATCGTCACCGCTTTCACCTGTTTCATGTGTCGCTACATCAGCAATAACATGATGATGACTTTAATCATCGAGTGCAGTTCTGTCAATGGGAATTAACAGAGAATGCGTTGCAGTTCTACCTGTTCACCGATGAAGCGGGGTTCAAAAACCACGGGGCAGTGAATCTACGGAACATATATTACTGGTCCGTGGACAATCCTCGCTGGCTCAGACAGGTAGAGCGACAACGACCGTGGACTGTAAATGTATGGTGCGGTATCATTGGCGACCACCTCATTGGTCCTCACTTCATTGCAGGGCCGAAACAGCTGCAACATACATCTCGTTTCTACAGAATAATCTGCCAACGTTGCTCGAAAATGTGCCACTGGAAACGCGTCGACGTATGTGGTATCAGCATGATGGTGCACTTGCTCATTCCGCAATTAACACTAGGCTGACCCTTGACAGGTTGTTCGACGGGCGTTTCATAGGACGTGGAGGACGCCGAAATTGGCCAGCCCATTCTACTGATCTTACACCTCTGGACTTCTTTCTGTGGGGTACGTTAAAGGAGAATGTGTACCGTGATGTGCCTACAACCCCAGAGGATATGAAACAACGTATTGTGGCAGCCTGCGGCGACATTACACCAGATGTACTGCGGCGTGTACGACATTCGTTACACCAGAGATTTCAATTGTGTGCAGTAAACGATGGCCACCAGATTGAACATCTATTGGCCTTACATGTCGGGACACACTCTATTCCACTCCGTCATTGAAAACGGAAACCACGTGTGTACGTGTACCTCACCCCTGATGGTAATGTACATGTGCGTCAGTGGAAAAGACCATTAAAAGGTGTTAGCATGAGGACGTAATGTGCTGTTCCAGTCTCTTCTGTACCTAAGGTCCATCACCGTTCCCTTTGGATGGAGGAACCAATGTGCCAGCTGAGAAAAACACGTGACACGCTCCAGAGGTGATGGTGGGCGTGGTTGGTGGTACTTAATTGATAAATTTTAATTAATTTGCATATCATTTTGATGTAAAAATTACACTTGTGCCCCCATCTCCCAACTACTGGAGGTCTTTCGTTAGAAAACTGATATATAAATTTCATTCCCTGCCCTTTAAAACAATATTGCACAATGTCATAAGGTGATATCATGGGAAATATGGCAACATTGCAGACTGTGTGATTGTGCCCATCTGTTTACTACTAGGACCGAATCCGCTTGACCTATAAGAACTGGGTAAATCTGGTGTGGGTGAATAGGTTGTCGGCACAGTATCACCGTATTCTTTCAAAAGGCTTTCAGAAAATTATGACAAGTCTTGGTGGCCCCTTTGATCTCCTTCAGTTTTTTCAGTAGTAATTGGCTACTCCATTAGTGTTTACAGCAATTATTTTGGAAAAATGTGTAGCTTCTCGAACGTATCATCACTCTAACTTATGACTCCATAAATTATCTGAGAAAATGTAGCGGGTGTATTTATAGGACAGTCCACATAGCGAGAGGAGTTCCTAACTGATGCGGCTCACGTTCTGGATGATGATGATTGGTTTGTCTGGCGTTCAACTGCTTGGTCATCATCACCCATGAGAAGACCCAATTTTTCACAGGCCAAACTATCCACTGTCACGAATGATGAGGATGATGAAATGACGACCACAACACAGACACCCAGCCCCCAGGTAGAGAAAATCCCCAACCTGACTGCGAATTGAACCCGGGATCCCGTGATCGAGAGCTATCAACGCCAGCCAACGATGTGGACGGGCAAGGTTCGATTGCATTATTGTGTGCAGACTAATGCAGTATCGAAGGCCAGGGCGGGAATCTTCTATCTGCACCGGCGTTATTCTGCTTTAGATCAGACAGTTTCGCTTCCATTGGACAACACAGAGAAAAATAGAAGGCAATATGAAGCCACTTGCGTTGTGGGCCAGAGATTAAGATCCAAACGTCGAGATTCAGCAGAAGACGCAGTACATGACGTCGAAGCCTTGTGAATAGTTGTTTTTGATGTCGACCTAAGTGTCGACGTTGAGCGCGTCACTCGAGAAGAGAGTGGGCGCACATGCGACCAGCGCCGTTGACTTCTCTATGTGACCTGTAAAACATGTTTCGATGCCTGATTGCATCTTGCCTGTTCCTGCAGTGTTCATTAGAAATGGCGTCCGGTGCCTAGGACATTGCGTAACGTAAGTAAGCGTGTTAGACGACGATAGTATCTCATTTGAGAGCGAATCACAAATAATAAATTGCAATTCCGCTCCTAAAAGACTTTCCGCATTCTTCAGGCTTAATACACTACAAGCCAAGCAAATATAACAGTCACTAGACACCCCATCAGTAATTATGGTTTTAGTTTTTACTTTTTTATTTTATTTCTGCTTTTGTTAGTAGACCATAGTGTCTCTGTTTGAGAGCCAATCACAAACAATACAATGCAATTCTTCTCGATGATAATGTTCCGCGTTCTTCAGGAATACTGATAAATTTCCCTTGTCGCCTTTAGTAATGATGGTTCTTCTTTACATTTTTATTTTCATGCTTATATATTCAGCAGTTTCAGAAGTACAAAAGGGTTGTCGATCATCTCTGGCAATTCCCTCACGAGTATAGGAAAACTAATGAAAAATAAGGGTTATTTAGACGTGCGTGCCATTTGTAGATAAAGTTTTAACTGGTACAACGTGCAACACGATGTTAGTAATCTCACGAAAAGGATAAATTCTGGGGATAACTAGTATTCAGATATAACTAGTATTCAGATATAACGAGGAAATGTGTAATGTTGAATAAAAAATGCCAAATATCAGAGTACCTAAGACACTGCAAATATTGACGAGCGGTAATGGTGAGTTAAGTCCAGAGGCATCGATAACAAAGCAAAATCCCGCTATGAAATTTTTTTGTGGTAAATACACTGAAAATATCTTTCGGAAGAATTTCGTAGCAACATATTTCGTTCGTTTTCACAGTTTCTCCCACGGTCGTCGATTCAGAGACGAAGTTTTCCAAATCGAGACAAGCCATTCCCTTGAAAAACTGGTATTAAGAAGAGCCTAGGGCACGATCTCGGAGAGGGAGTGGTCCATGAACTGGACCGTCACAATTTCGTAGTGATATGATACGCTGATAACAGCACACTTTCCAATCATGTGTCAGACTGTCACGCTGGTGTCCAGTAAAAGCCAAGTAAACATTACAGTCACTAGACACACCGAACTGTTATATTCCGTGTGGCCACAGAAGCGCTTTCTGTGACATGGAAGCTCCCTCCCGATCAATTGCACATAAATATACAGGGTGATTGAGAATGATGTTACAAACTTTTAGGGATGATGGAGGAGGGTAAAGGTATCGATTTAAGGTAATCGTACCGATTTAAGGTACGGGACCCCAGTCAGGGAAACAGAGCCGAAAGTTATAAGCTGAAGTTATTCTGATAGTCTGACAGTGAAATACATGTACTGGTAGTACTCATGCTAGGACTAATGCGGTAGACCGCTTTCAGATGTGGTAGTATGGACCGAAACAAAGAAAAAATCGCATAAGCTGGGGCTCTATTTGCATATGTGTAAGCCATGAGTACTTTTTCATCTTCGATATTGTGAATCAAATTGCTCTACTGACCAAGTGCCAAGAGCTTTTAGGATACGCATTTAGGAACCCATATTTACTAGACGTTTTTTCTTGTTATGCCCCATACTAACACCTCTGAAAGTTAACTCCCCTACAATGTTAGCAGCAATAATCCTGGAAGATGTATTCCCCTGTCGGATGGACCAGAAAATTTTCGCTTATCACTTTCATGTCAGTTGTTTCTGGAACAAATGGTTCAAATGGTACCGAGCGCTATGGGACTTAACATCTGAGGTCATCAGTCCCCTAACCTGAGAACTACTTACACCTAACTATCCTCAGGACATCATACACATTCGTGCCCGAGGCAGGATTCGAACCTGTGACCGTAGCAGCCGCGTGGTACTGGACTGAAGCGCCTAGAAGCACTCGGCCAACGCGGACGGCTTTCTGGAACAGAGTCCCTATCCTCACACTGATACATTTACCCTTCTCCATCATCCCCGTTAGTATGTAACATCGCGGGATCCCCTCTATGTTTTCCTAAAATCAGTGTACACTTCGCAATGACGTTGGCACCACTGGTCGAATATTGTGTTTTAGGGTGATTAGCCAAGTTAGTAAATTCATTTTTCTACCCAATATTACGACGACCTAATTCGTCGTGCTATTCGGGTGCTGCGGGGTTTGTTATTATGCATGCTTGTTTCCTATTCTCCGACGAGAGGGTCAAGTCATGCAGCTATTTATAGTCCGACTCGCGGCACCTTCTACACCTTTCGATGTTCATTTATTGCTTATTTGTTTTCGGAGTCTCCACGGTATTTTCCGTATATATAGAATCCATCAGCGTTTTAAAGCTGTATGGCATAAGATCGCCCCTGGGATCATAAGAAACTGACAGACGAATTTAAGGCCTAGTTTGATCTGAAAGATGCATCTGGTTTAATACGCTACGATGTCCCGGAAATGTGAAATTTGTTCCACAGTAGTAGTCGCATTTCATTAAATTATCATATTCGAGGCAGTGCTCGTTAATAGACGATTTGGTTGACTGTTTTAGTTGTGTGTGTTTCTCTGCACCATTGCATCGCCATTGAACTATTCTTAAATAAGAAGTGAAACATTCGCATAGCCTGAGCTACACGGCCGGATTTCGGAGACCTTGATCGTCTTCAGCGTTCCAATTAAGACTTTCCGCCTATCTTAGCGAAGGTTAAATACATTATGTAGAATGCTTCCACAGGTAGTACCGAACATTCCGGAAAGTGAGGCAGCATAAGGTAGACAACCATTCTCGCCTTCTCACATTCTTTTCCAGTATGGACCACTGATTTTACTACCTCTCGGCTCATCAGCTGTTTGTTATTTTTTCATAAAACTAGAAATAAGCTGACACCAGTATGTTTCTAAAATGAGCAGTGAAAGAGTGTCAATCTATTCCGACAATTAGCTGCTAAGATACAAAAAACTGGACTCCCGTAAAGGGAGAGAAAACGTCGAAAGTAGCTGTTTTATTTGACAAATGATGAGACGGTGCTCAAAGAGAAGTGAGTGGCAATAAAGTACTAGTATCCAATGTACTCACTATGAAAGCGATTCGTATATTTTGTGTCTTGGTATACAGGTGGGCCAATGTTACAAACTGTGAGACGTAGAGGGGTAACTTACATGTTCACCTTAGAAAGCAAGTACAAACATGATGGCATAGCTGCATTCCTAAGACCCTCTATTAAGTGAAAAGCCTGACACACTGAGAAGAATAGTACTCCTCCCCTCACTTTTATTAGTAACGACTACGTGTGCCTGTCAACAGGCCGCGTCATCGATAAGATCGAAATTCGTTACGTTGTAGTGTTCACCTTATATTACAACCGCAGTGTTGCTCTTGTCAGCTAGCAGAATTTTTTTCCAGCAGCGCCGGCCGGTGTGGCCGTGCGGTTCTAGGCGCTTCAGTCTGGAACCGCGTTACCGCTACGGTCGCCGGTACGAATCCTGCCTCGGGCATGGATGTGTGTGATGTCCTTAGGTTAGTTAGGTTTAAGTAGTTCTAAGTTCTAGGGGACTGATGACCACAGATGTTAAGTCCAATAGTGCTCAGAGCCATTTGAACCTTTTTTTTTTATTCCAGCAGAAGATTTCTAATTGCTACCCGTTCTTTCTTTTAGATAAATATCTTAGAATACCCAATAAACCACGGCAGAGTTTTCCATTTAAACAGGGTTGACGATCGCAAACTCAGTTTATTATGATCTCTTACATTTCACAGAACAGCTGTTTGGGCTGCGATAGCTAAACGAAGAGCAAATAGCTATAAAAAGACATAACAGGCTTCGCGAGTCGAACTGAACCATAAACAACGGCGCGACGCCAGCAAATACAGTTTGTTTACAGTCCACTGGGCGAGCAAAACACAACTCGCAGAAGCTGAAGGAGAGGATTTTCTATTGTCAGCGTATCGTCCAGAAAACTCTGACAGACAATCTTGTTGAGCACGCGATAGCATGGCATACATCAGTCACACGAATAAATGCTGAGACTTATGAAATTACAATGAACATACAGGTTTTATACAGACATAGGCTGCCGCTTGTGAGACGAGGAAATCAGCCAGGGTACACTATTTTGTAGAGGCGAGCCTTTGGGTCGGAAGTGATGTTCCACGCTTTCATAGTATAACATTCGGTTATTCACTACATGTGGCTACAAAAAATTGCATGAATGAGTGAAAATACCAAAACAAACTGTTCTTAAAGCGAATCTACAGTAAAGCCGACAGTCTATATGCTTCGTCACATCTACGTGATTTATTTCGACCTGGAACCGAAATAATCCAGATATCAATGTGATTTTTCTAAGATGTGATGACAATATCACGAGCCTTTAGGGTTACTTTAACCCAGGTGTTGTCCAGACCTGTTCCCTTACAGTGAAAGAGACTTAAATTAAAATTATATTTCCAGTCACTGATCCGCATTTCTGAGGAAATAAATGACGATAATCAAAAGGTAATAAATCATTTAATTAAATATTAGATGCAATTAAACTATCAATTTATACATTAAAATCGATTTTCCTCAGCCAACTGAAACAATCGATGTTTCATCTGAGTAGAAGACCATCGAATGTTCGGGGTGGAGCAAGTAACATTTCACCAATCAATTAATTCGAAAATATCACAATATGGTGAAAATTTATAGACGTTCATGGTCGCTACTTTCATATTTAAGGTTCAGCCACGCCGACGTGCAAGGGAACGAGCTCCTGTTGCGTTCGCAGAACTGGCGCCATCACAAACTGAGATCGAGGTAGCTAGGCTGCTCGTTTGACGGAAAGTAGCAGTTACGGCTTGCATTGTCATCCCCAATCGAGTTGGTAATAGGGGAAATTGTGTCAGAGGCGAAAGGTACCCCACCACATTAAAGAAGTTGTCTCCTTTCGTAATGTACTGGCTCTGAGCACTACGGGACTCAACTGCTGTGGTCATCAGTCCCCTACAACTTAGAACTACTTAAACCTAACTGACCTAAGGACACCACACACATCCATGCACGAGGCAGGATTCAAACCTGCGACCGTAGCAGCCGCACGGTTCTGGACTGCGCGCCTAGAACCGCGAGACCACCGCGGCCGACCCATAATGTACTCCTCCGCATACAAACTTTACCGTGTGTATCCGAATGGGACAACGCCTCACTCTAAGATTTTATCCTTTCTTTTGGATAGATTTTACCGATACGTTTGCCCAGGGCTGAGTTTATTAAATTACGCAGGTTCGTTTCTCTAACGAAGAGAGAAGGGGAGGTTCAAACTGTGACATACTGCGTCACCGTAAATCTTTAGCTGTACGTTACTAGAAACAAACCATCGTCAAGTTAGTAAATATTATGCTGTATTTTTTAACTGCGCGGTAGCGTATTGATTAACTCCCAAAGTTCAAACACTGTTTATCGTAAATATTTAGTCACTGTAACTTTATTGAACCGCAGTTTAAGCCTTTTGTTAGTTTCGAAAGTCGCTCCTGATATGTTTCAATAGTTAAAATCTTCCTAAATGAAAGATGAAGTTTTTGTTCGTAGCTCATAAGCGATCTATAACTAGTAACTACGTATAATAAAACTGACCGCAAGCACTTTTTGCTAATTAAGCGCCCCAATTATTTATCAGACAAGCACTTTTAAAGATTCCGGCTTATCACTTTTTGCCTTTCTGAAATTCTTAAAATAACTGTTACTATGGCAGTTTCCCTCAAAACTGTGCCAAAATCAAATTTATAAATACAATTCAATCTACTTAAACTTCGTGAATTACGTGATACGGAACTTTTCAGGGAACGCATCTCATAATGAAAAATGTCTTCGTCAGTTTCAGTGGACCTCTGTTTCTCGATATATCTCAAATTTCTTTCAACTAGAAGATATTGCACGCACTTACTGAATGTCAATGTTCAGAAAAATAATACTTCACTACTTTATTCAAATGAAGACTTCAATGACAACAGGATTTTAATGATGAACTGAGTGCTATTTTTCACAACAGAACATAGACTCATAAATGTTAGCATGTGTGCGGTTTGCAAGTCCGTCAAGAAGTCTTTACATTTTACAAGGATTTTTGTGGTACAATAGTTTAACAATAAATTCACAGAATTTTAACAATGCTTGAACGACGTTCTTGCCGATAACAACCGTCGAGTATGAAATGAAGTTCCCCCGCACAGCTACACGTTGTTTCTGGGAGCAGTACCACTGGAACACCTTGTCGGAAACTTCCTTTAAGAAATTAGTATACATTTGGAACACAAACTGATTTCAAAAATTATTCACGTTTACAAGTCTTAGCCGAGTACGTTTAAGAATAGAAGTAAGGAAAGTGTGCCTCCAAATTGGCACATTCGTGCTGCATATTTGGCTACAAAATCACAGAGAAATGCTCTTCCATTCCCGTTTCGTTTCAGTTCTTAGCCGGCTACACTTTATTGGTATTAGTAGTAAACGGAATGGAGCAACTTTATTTTACATTTATTGCTTCATCACTTTGGAAGCAACCGTGTGTAGTACCAACTTAGATCAGGACGTTTCACGATAGATAGCTCACACCGGCTTCAGCCATCATTAAAATTCAAATACGCTATTTGTATCAAGAGTAACCGATCTTACGATTCCATCGATGTTAAGGCTTTGTTGCCCTGCCTAAGTGTTCGCATTATGTGACAACCCATATCTAACTTTTTTCTTTTGTTATTTAACTCCCATGCTTCATCTCAGTTCTTGCGATGATCACTCTGTCTAGAGACTGTGCGAGTTATCGTTTTTCTCGTGGTTACAGTCCCTTATTTTCCAAATCGGAAGATTGTGCCGCCCGTGGTACTCTCAGGGCGAAATAGAAGTTCTGGGAGACCCGTTAGCCACCACCGCAGCCCTTGCTCTCTTATCCCATTTCGGCAACACTTGTCGACTGTAGACAGCACAATCCATCATGGACCCACCCCCCCTACCACCATCATATACACCGCCCTTTCCCCTGCACCCACCGTTAGCGCCAGGAGTGCGTCCTTTATCTTGCCCTATTGCAAGTCGGAGCTCGCCATGTAGCCAAGAATTGTGGGTTATGACGAGACTCCCTCACATTTATGGATTTTTATAGTGAATATATTTAAATTAATTCCAGTTTATTGTCATTTACTGCTCTGTAGCTTTCCACATGCTAATGAATCCCCCACTGCAGGTAATCAAGTTTGATGTCTCCACAGTCCAGGAAACTGATTACTGTAAATGAGATTGTTTTTATCTGCTGATACGGAAACAGTGGCAGGCAGTATATTTCATTTCCATCTGATAAGCCTACAGTTCCAAACGCCAAGATCTACAGTACGATAGTGTATTCTCCACCGATGTGAATTACCTTTGGTAATATTAGGAATCCAATAATTTCACACCCCTAACCTGTTGAAATTCATGTAACTAGCAGTAGAAAAACCATAAATACGTGATATATGTAGAAATCCTGACGTCTCCGTCCTTACCTCTTAGAATAAATATGTAAACAAATACGGTGTAGAATGTTTGACGGAAGAAGGATCTTGTATCGATTCGAAGCTATGTAATAGTTAAAATACGTTCAAGTAATATTTCACGAAATACGAAAACATGGAAAACAAAATTAAGGATACGAGTAGTTGGGTAGTTTATTACAATAATTGTCAAATGTTTGATAAAACAATAGTTGCCTTTTTTCTTTCTACTTTCGTCAATTTCAGTTTTCTTCAAATTGAACCATATCAACATTCATATTCTACAGGTTGCAACAGAAGAAAAAGGTAATCTCTGAATACTGTGCCACTGACCATAGTATTAATACGACTATGGTAAAAGAGTGTGAATCCTGCTCGCCGCCCATTTCACTTATAGCCAGACAACCGCTTATGACAGTTCCGATGTAGTCACCCTTCGTAAAGTCACACAGAAATGACGCAGATTCAGTTGAATTTAGAATTAGCTGATCTATGTCAAAGTTACATGCATGTGGTTTTAAAATGGAAACTTCGGGCGTTGTAATGTTTTATTATGATAACGATATGACAGCTTCTTGTTTTACTGAAAAAATTTGCACTCGGAAGGCCACCGAAACTATGTCTGCGTTGTAGAGGGTGATTCAGCTGAGGTCTTTCTCTCAGGTATTTCTTCCACCGTTTATGATGGCATAATCCACCCAATCTTGCTGCGAGATCGTCCTCACCGAGCTACATATATTTAATTCGAATAGCTATTTAATTACAGAAATATCGTTAACACGAAGGAAATTCCTCGAGTGTGGATAGCCATGTCCCCGTAATATCCTTTCTTCCACGAGTTCTTGTCTTGTTTCGCAGGGGAGCTTCTGTGTAGTGTGGATTGTAGAAGACGAGGCATCGACTGAAGTCAACCTGGGAGGACAGGTCGTGAGTTGTGCTTGGGTTGCTCAGTTCATAGAGTACTCCTCCCGAAAGGCCAATGTTCCAAATTCGAGTCTCGATCCGGCCCACAGTTTTAATCGGCCAGCAAGTTTTATATGAGTATCATGTTCGCTTTTTCAAATGGCGAAGTCGTACTGTGGTTTCCCTTTAGGAAAATTGCGGACGTTCTTTCATCAGTAATTGTACACGAATTTCGAGCTGCTCTGCATGAAACTGAACCAGAAGTGTGACGGTTTGTGTTCCAACGTTGACGACAGTTTTCATATCGGAGGCGAAGCGGACCACGACGAGCCATTTGCGGTACGACTGTCCGAAATAGCTGAGGAGACAGGAGCTATTAATTGATATGATTTTTAGCAGTATCACGCATGTTTCCTCATAAGTTTTTCTTGATTGTAACAATCATTCAATTTCTTCCGTCGAATAAAAACAACTCACTGTTGATCTTGGACCTTCCAGACGCTTTGCTTATGCCTTCCATGCCCTAAAACCGTTACCTGGACTTCTTAGAGCCTAAGAAACAGACTGGGACGCCGAGAGCGAAACGGAAACGTCTAAAGTTACTGCACGCATGGGATCGTTATAGGTATTCCTTCATACATCGCTGTTTCACTACACAACATACCAGTCTTCTGTATCCAAGTTCGTCACTAAATGCCTTCCTTCTTTACCGGATGGAGAACTTACACGAGATCATGGAGTCGACATTGATTTCATGACACATGTAAATTATTACATACATATACCATATCCATATTTGTAGTCTTTGTCATCTACCTAATCTCTTGTACGTTATACACCGAAAGTATAGCGCTTATGAGAGAGAGAGAGAGAGAGAGAGAGAGAGAGAGAGAGAGAGAGAGAGAGAGTGAGTGAGAGTGAGAGAATGAGACAGTGAGAAAGAGAGAGAGAATAATGAGAGACAGAGAATAATGACAGAGAGAGAATAATGAAATAGTCAATTTTTCACATAGACAGCACTTTCCTAAACTGAAAGATCTTCTGCCTCTGTGTCTTAACGATTCACTGTCGCTTGTTTTGGCTACGTGTATCACAGATTCCACTATGGTGTCTCCTAAATCCTGGTCCAAGAAATCAGTTTCTTGCAATGCTTCTGTATGTTTTACGCATCTCCCTCAGACCGGCTGAGTAACATTGTCAGGAGCCTCGTCTGTTAGCACCTCGACATCAGCAAGCTTGAAAGTAGCGTTTCTTTTCGCTATTTCTCGCTTTACTTGGTCCCTTATCGATTCAGCGGGATTATACTGGCAGTGACACGGTGGTAGACGTACCACTTTGTGTCGCATTAATGAACCAACATGGGAGAGGATTAATCGGCCACCTCTACCAGGAGACACTGGGAAACCGCCCTTTCCTTTGGAGTAGCGCCGTATAGACTAATTGGTATTGTTCTGTGGAACCCAAGATTCATCCAAGTACACAACAGACCTGGTGTCTTCAGCATACAAGAAATGTATTGTACCCATGAACTTCGCCATTGCTGCTGCAATGTCTCCGCGTTCCACCAAGAACATTGGTCCGTCATTGCACTTCTTGAACCTGAAACCAAGGGAGCAAGGAGGATGAAGAACAGAAGTCTCTGAGCCTGAGTAATTTTTTCACGGAGATCATCCTGTATTCTTTTAGCCACTGGATACTGTCCTCTGTCATAATAGCCAAGTACAGTTCTACACACGAGCTCTTTGTTAAAATCATCGAAGCGGTTGATTTCCATTCATGTTTCTAAGCCATTCTTGGAGAATTTACACACTAATGTCTGAAGATTCAGCCAATGACACCGATTTGCTAATACGGCCTACAGTTGACTAGGACACCACTTACTTTAGGAATAAGTTTATGAATTTGCTCTAAATGTAAGTTATTCCTCGCTTCATAATTGTGGGCCAGATCAGTAAAGAACTTCGATCGTTTGCGAATGTCTTTCTGCCCTTTACACATACCGACCGGAGGAGTACAAGTAGGTCTTTGCTTCTGTATTGTTGATCACCAACGAACAAACGTCAAAGCGCTTTTCTAAAGACAGTAAGACACTGATATCAGACATAAACACTCGATATAACACGGTAACACTGAGCTTTCAGATGCTCTGACCTACTGCATCTACTGTACCTACATGGCAACAAAACTGAGACTGGTCCTGGCGGAGGTTAGAGTCCTCGCTCGGGCATGGGTGTGTATGTTTGTCCTTAGGATAATTTAGGTTAAGTAGTGTGTAAGCGTAGGGACTGATGACCTTAGCAGTTAACTCCTATAGGATTTCACACACATATGAACAAAAATGAGAGGGGGCGAATCACAGTCCGCAGCCCCTGCTGACAGCAGGCAGTGGCCTTGATGTTGAGGACTCAACCTTTGTGGAGGCCACTACAGATCAGTACAACTCAGGAGCCGTGTCAGTCAATAAATTTCAGCAGCCAGCAATGTGTCGGGTTCTGTCACTCGTCAGTGACCAGCCCATTTGGCAGCTGCAGCTTCAGCTCGCCAAGCTGCGTAAAAAACTCCCCAACGCCGCGTAAGCAGCTCGCTAAATAGGCGGATGCACTGGCGAACAATTCATGAATTTGCAATGGTCGAACATAAGAATTCGGCTCACTCACAAAAACGCAGTCACAAGGCCAAGTCATTAACACAGTATATTCCAAGTCTGCAACAGGCGTTAGCAAAACTATCGAGTGAGTAGTTTCTTTATTGCTATGCCAGTCCAACGAACTTCTCATTCATTTGCTTATTTTTGGGAAATGTGGGAAATTTCAGTTAGACACAGGGTGCCTTTGTTATATTGACGAATCGTTGCACATATTAAATGTTGGGCTTCCCACTCCTGGCGATAACTAGCATGCACCTGACGACTTACTATGGACAAGACATTACGGTTGTCAGAAAATGGACTTATCCTGACATGTATTGCTCACAACCATCAACAGTGACTTTTACAGTGCTGCAGTCACCCAGTTGTGAATACATATTAGGCCTGGTTCATTTGATATGTTTGGTTTTAACATTCAATGTATGCATCCCATGTCAAAGACAGTGTAGTTAGCTTGCTGAAAGAATTCCCGGAACTATTCTGAAGGTTTAGATGCACATTGTGGCACATAATACCCCGAAATACAATGTTCAACAGAGGTTCTTCTGGGCCAGAACTTTCCCCATTGCATTACAGAACTACGTCGCTGCTGAACTTAAGGAATTTCAATATAGTGGAGCTATTGCGCCCATAAAAGCGACTCAGTGGGAAAATACAGTGGTTTTGCTCCCCAAACCTTCAGGTCACATTCGACTTTGTGCTGAATAAGGCTACAGTGAACCTACAAACTGTGATTGATACTTATCCATTGCCAGGCCCAAAAATTCTCATGGACTGATTAGGCCCTGGTCGCTGCTTTTCCAAAACTGATTTGCTTAACACTTATTTTCAAACACTGCTCACTGAAGATTCTCAAGAAGTGTGTGTAGTGAATACTCATTTGGGCTTGTTTAGATATTAGCATTTGCCTATTGGCAATTGGAATCGGAATATAAAAGAGCTTTGGAGGACTTACGGTCAAATAAGGCAGAAGGGTTAGACAACATTCCTTCAGACTTTCTAAAATCATTAGGGGAAGTGGCAACAAAACGACTATTTACGTTGGTGTGTAGAGTATATGAGTCTGGCGATATACCATCTGACTTTCGAAAAAGCATCATCCACACAATTCCGAAAACGCAAGGGCTGACAAGTGCGAGAATTATCGCACAATCAGCTTAACAGCTCATGCATCGAAGCTGCTTACAAGAATAATATACAGAAGAACGGAAAAGAAAATTGATAATGCGCTAGGTGACGATCAGTTTGGCTTTAGGAAAAGTAAAGGCACGAGAGAGGCAATTCTGACGTTACAGCTAATAATGGAAGCAAGGCTGAAGAAAAATCAAGACACGTTCATAGGATTTGTCGACCTCGAAATAGCGTTCGGCAATATAAAATGGTGGAAGCTGTTCGAAATTCTGAAAAAAGTAGGGGTAAGCTGTAGGGAGAGACGGGTCATATACAATATGTACAACGACCCAGAGGGAATAATAAGGGTGGACGATCAAGAACAAAGTGCTCGTATTAAGAAGGGTGTAAGACAAGGCTGTAGACTTTCGCCCCTACTCTCCAATATATTCGTATTCCAATCCCTGTCTACCTCTACAGTTTTTGCCCTCTACAGCTCCCTCTAGTACCATGGAAGTCATTCCCTCATGTCTTGGCAGATGTCCTATCATCCAGTCCCTTCTCCTTGTCAGTGTTTTCCACATATTCCTTTCCTCTCCGATTCTGCGTAGAACCTCCTCATTCCTTACCTTATCAGTCCACCTAATTTTCAACATTCGTCTATAGCACCACATCCCAAATGCTTCGATTCCCTTCTGTTCCGGTTTTCACACAGTCCATGTTTCACTACCATAGAATGCTGTACTCCAGACGTACATTCTCAGAAATTTCTTCCTCAAATTAAGGCCGGTATTTGATATTAGTAGACTTCTCTTGACCAAATATGCCTTTTTTGCCATAGCAAGTCAGCTTTTGATGTCCCCCTTGCTCCGTCCGTCATGGGTTATTTTACTGCCTAGGAAGCAGAATTCTTTAACTTCATTGACTTCGTGATCATCAATCCTGATGTTAAGTTTCTCGCTGTTTCCATTTCTACTACTTGTCATTACCTTCGTCTTTCTCCAATTTACTCTCAAACCATACTGTGTACTCATTAGACAGTTCATTCCGTTCAGCAGATCATTTAATTCCAGAATGAGATTTTCACTCTGCAGCGGAGTGTGCGCTGATATGAAACTTCCTGGCAGATTAAAACTGTGTGCCCGACCGAGACTCGAACTCGGGACCTTTGCCTTTCGCGGGCAAGTGCTCTACCATCTGAGCTACCGAAGCACGACTCACGCCCGGTACTCACAGCTTTACTTCTGCCAGTATCCGTCTCCTACCTTCCAAACTTTACAGAAGCTCTACTGCGAACCTTGCAGAACTAGCACTCCTGAAAGAAAGGATATTGCGGAGACATGGCTTAGCCACAGCCTGGGGGATGTTTCCAGAATGAGATTTTCACTCTGCATCGGAGTGTGCGCTGATATGAAACTTCCTGGCAGATTAAAACTGTGTGCCCGACCGAGACTCGAACTCGGGACCTTTGCCTTTCGCGGGCAAGTGCACTACCATCTGAGCTACCGAAGCACGACTCACGCCCGGTACTCACAGCTTTACTTCTCCCAGTATCCGTCTCCTACCTTCCAAACTTTACAGAAGCTCTCCTGCGAAACTTGCAGAACTAGCACTCCTGAAAGAAAGGATATTGCGGAGACATGGCTTAGCCACAGCCTGGGCTGTCTTGGTAAAACCCTATAAAGAGGAGACTCATATTTCATAATGACAGTTCTCTGTCTTACTCATAGGCGAGATAAACATACTTATGCGGTGAAACAAAAAGAAAATGTTGCAACAGGCTGCTCCGTAAGACATTATAAAAGAAATTATATAAAAGAATTTGACATATATTCCATAACATAAAAAAGCAACAACGAAGTACCCAAACAAACTGTTCAAGATTGTAACGAGAATGGCTGAATACCGCGTAGAAACTTATAACAATATTTATTACACTGTCACGGAGACACAATGAACTAGGAATGTTAACAAGGAACAAGTGAGATGGACTAATAAATCAAGTTGATGACAGTAATTTAACATTTTAGCTTAGTATTAGTGCTTTTGGCCAGCTCTCAACTCTACACCGTGTTGATCCGGCAGGACGTTATAAAAGCTTCAAAGATTATGTTTAAACCGGTCTTACATTAGCAAGGAGTGGGGTGCTTGTTATGCAGCTATTATAAGTGGCTGTGCGGTTCTAGGCGTTTCAGTTTGGAACCGCGTGACCGCTACGGTCACAGGTTCGAATTCTGCCTCGGGCATGGATGTGTGTGATGACCTTAATTAGGTTTAAGTAGTTCTAAGTTCTAGGGGACTTATGACCACAGATGTTAAGTCCCATAGTGCTCAGAGCCAACCAGGTATTATAATCAACATGTATACCACTCCTGCGTGCTACCCTAACATAGGAAATATATCGCATAATACAAATATTTATCATTCAGATTTTTTACGCCATTTACATCAGGAGCACTGAATCTTATTAATGCCGGATTCAGAATTTCTTGCTGTATTGTAACGACTGCAAACCTGAATTTTGACACGCGTGAGGTGAAGGAATTTTGCGCCAGTATTGTTGCCAACTACGTATTCATTAAATGGTTATTGAAGATACCAACATTTTATGGAACAGACGGATAAAAGAAGGAAAATTCAGAGTGTAAAAGCGATTCATCTTAACCATACACAGCTTTACTGCCCATAGTTGAGCGGTTAGAACGTGTGGGTGGCACGCGGACGAGATGGGTATTACTCCCGGTCCTGCCGTGTGTAACTGGAGCGTGGATCACTCAGCCTCCTGTTACTGGCTGAGGAGCTACCTGAGTGGGAAGCGGTGCCTCCGTCGTCTACAAGGCTGATAACACTAAACAGAGCGGCGTGCTGTCAACGTGCCCGTCCATATCGCATCCTACCGACGCCACTGGCAAAGAATGATGAGGCCTCCGTCACAATATTTTTCGAAATAATGTCTCCATATCAGCTAAAAATTAATAAGCGTGCCAGTATGTTTTAACCATTCATTTTATGGTTATTAAGTGAATTTAGGAACGCATCATGCAAATACGACAGGTGTTCAGTAAATAAAGCAACAATTTTTTTCTTGAAGCACGTAGATTTTATTGAGGATCCCAACGCAGAATATTATTCTACACTCTTTTAGCTAGAAAACTCTGAATTCTAACAATCTCCATTCAATGCGACAGCCTTACTCCACCATATTGGGAGGACCTGTATGCCCGCATGAAGCCACTCTACTCGTCAGCGTCGGGCCTAACGTCTTGCAGCATTAACAACCTCCCCATCATCCACTTAGTGCTTCCCGCGGAGAGCATCCTTACTGTGCCAAACACATAGTCGGAGGGTGCGAGTTACAGGCCATAGGGTGGATAAGCACGGGAAGCCCAATGAAGTGTTGCGAGCTCCTGTCGGATATACAGCCTTACGTTATCGTGAAACAAGGAGAAGTCTACCTCCGTCGATCACATCGAATGAGCGTCCACACGTTCAAGTATTGAAGGAGTTTCAGCAGTGTGCAGCCAGCCAGACGAAGATTGGACAGGATTGCGCGATTTTGTTGCGATGATGGCAGACGCATCGTCCGAGGACTCACCGTACTTTTTTGTTCACTAACAGGTCTCCACAGACATTCTGCGAGCGCCTAGGATTTTCTGAAATGCTCTTTCTCCGCCAAAAGAAACGCAATGGCAGCTCCCTGCTTGGAACACCTTTACGGATACCATTTTGAAGGTTACGTATTGTGCCGCCCCCTATCGTAACCTCTTACTATAGTGGCTGAACGGAGAATAATCCACGCTGTACCACAACGAATTCCTTCGACCGAAACTGGCCAAGAAAAAAGATGTATTGTCTTAGTTATGGAAAGCCACTCGTATAATAACAGATAGTCTTTGGAGTAATTACCTAGTCAAGCTCTGAAAGTAACTGTTAATTTCATAACTTAACGTCTATCGATTCCGTCCGACTAGGCCTCGGAAAACTCGACTGTACCAATTGACCACCGTAAAATCCTCAACCGATATACGTGGATATGAAGGGGGCAAGCGATCAGCGCACCGTTCTCCCGGCCAGTGGCAGTTTTTGGGCGTGGAGCCGCTATGTCTCATTCAATTAGCCTCTCAATTGGCCTCACAAGGGCTGAGTGCACACGCTTGCCAAGAGCGCTGGACAATCACCCATCGAAGTGTAAGCGAAGCCACGGTGATTGAGAGACAGACTAACATTCTTTCTCCATGGTGTCTTCTTTATCATGTCTCCCTACCAATTTCGCGCAACGACGCTCTGAGCGTGTTTTTTAGGGAATTGACTTGTTAGAACCTGGGACCTGTTGCTGGTAAGGAGAAGCCAGACCACGCATGACATGTAGAGTTTAGTGAGACTAGCGATGATATAATTATTTTTATTCTATTATAGTTATTTTTTAATTATTTTCTTACTTTATTTAATTGTGAAGTTTGTTTTTTAAGAAGTTTGTTACCGCAAGTGAGGAGTCTTTCACATCTATTTTCTTAGAAATATTGTTTTTATAAATGTAGTAATTAAGTAAAATCTATTCCTAACATATTTTCTAAATATCATGTACAAGTAATTTTTTTTTGTTTCTAGACACTCATTTCAACATTGATACACTAACAAATAAGACTTATTTCCAAGACTTGCTTTGACAAAGAAATATACATACGCAAGTATTGATATATTATCCTAACAAATGGTACAAATGTTAAAAAAAGGGAAAACATTCAACAAGAAAAATTTTTTAATCTTTGTTTTTATAAGGAGAAAATAAGTAAAATATAGCTATTCTTTTATTTTCATGAGGAGAAAATAAGTGACATATAGTTTTAGTGTTTATTATGCCATAATTTTGTTTTTTATGTACTGCCCATTTCAGAACTAATGACATTTTTATCCATAGTCGATTTTTTTACTGAAGGCCATAGTCAATGACTTATTTTGTAGTTTATTAGCTATCTGGTGTGCTTAACTTACTTAGATTTTCACACGTTTCTTTTGCACAATTCCTACATCACATAATTTTATTTCACACATTCACACAATCCTATGAATGTTTAAGCATGAGGTTGGTGAATGTTTCTTGTCACGAAGGTGATGGACTTGAGCGAGATGGATGTGGGCAAGTATTTGATGTACAGCTTCGTTCATTGTCCCTTGTTGGCTTTGCAAGTGTGTGTTGCTGTTGTGGAGGTCCCATAATGGAATGGAGCTGTGAGTGCTGAATCTCGTGGTTTACTGGCTTGTATGCGAGAAAGTCATCGTTATGTGTCGCTGAAAGCGGTCGTTTTTCGTTGTAATACTTCGCAGACGACTAGTTTACAATAGGATAGGGATTTGGGAAGGTATGTCGTTTATTCTTTACCCATCTTCTTTCTTGGTCTCAATCTAGCGAATCTTCAACTTCCGTTCTTCCTGCTTTTTGTCTGCTTCTTACTTGCTTCTTGGTTCTTCTCTGGGCAGGATATGGAAACTAGTTGCTTTGTAGTTCTCCTCTTAGTAACAGTTTGATAAATTGTTTGGGCATGTCATTTTTAGTTTGTGGAAGTTTTCTTCAGTTACGTGCATCAGCGTGCTGTTTAATAGTGGTATTGTGACTTTTACACATATTTTTTGCCAGTGGTGACTTGCCCAAGCGGTCTTCTCGTTTGGCCGTTTTTTGCTCGCTCCGCTGAGTCGGGGCGTTCCGAGGTTTACGAGCGGTGAATGTCCGGTGTTTGCTTTTCAGCCATGCGCCGGTCCGTTCCATGTTTCGCCACTCTGTGGTTCCGTGTTCTGTCCCAGCACTGTTCCGCCACTTTGTGGTTCAGCAGATTTACTGCCCACTTCAGCTACAAGGGCTTTCTGTTGGTCTCGCAGTCCTTTCCCTTCTCTCGACGCTTCTGCCATGTAGGAATCGTGTCTTGCTAATTACGTCCATTTCTTTCTTGATACTTCTCACGTTGCAACTTGTGGGTCATTGTATCTGGTCTTTGCTGGAGTTTTTACAATGGTTCTTACAAAAAGTTTTACTTATTATCATCTAACATATGTCTAGTACCTACATTGTTTTACACCTTCTTAAAAAGCTTTACTAATTTCGGCGCCCTTTCCATGTTACAATTCTAAGATATTTTTACTCTTAACTTCTAAAAGAATCCTCAAATTCTTTTTTAATTTTCATGTAGTATTTCATGCTGCTAGACGATCTATACTTTATCCCTTCACCTGAATCTATGGTACTATTCGTGGTATTATTGAAACTACTTTCTTTTTCCCCTCCTTCCTCTCTCTTCATTCTTCTTTTTCCTGACGATCTTTTCTGCAACATAATCTTGAAATATTGTGCTGATTACTTACCAGTAATAAAATTAATCCTCAAACTTGTACTGAAAGTGTATAATACTGCCAGTCTTAGGTTAAAGTACCTCTGCTATATCTCGTAAAATACTCTCTAATTCTCTTTTACTGTGTTCTGATATACTTTGAACTTCTTGCCATTTTTCGGCGATTTTTTATGGACTTCGAACATGAGTTGAGGCGATTCCCCCTTTTGTTGCATACCATTCTAATTCTTCATCCTCTTTATCTCGTGTCATTCTTAATTGTTTGTTTATAACTGGTATTTCTACTAATTTTAGCTTTTTCTCAAAGAGAAGTGTGACATTCCCGAATGTTACGCTACCTTTTCCCATATCTATTATAGCTCGTCTCTCATTTTAAAAAATCTGCACATATAATCAAATCTACAGTTAGTTTAGGTATAATCATGAAGTTGGCTTCGATCTTTTGACTTTGACACGAAAGAGTTAACCTTGTTTGACTCTTAACTTCCGCAGCATTGTTTCCAATAGGATATCTTACTTTAATCTTACGTGTTTTCAGAACTGGCAATTCCTTATTGGCACTACACTGCATGAATAAATTTTCTGAGATCGCAGTCAGTTCACTTCTATCAATTACAATATTGACTGGAATATGCTTTACCATGGTCTTCACAAATGGTTGAACTTGAAAGGGTTGGTTCTGTTCTTCTTCTTCTTCTTCTTGCATCAACAAATCCTCCACTAAATCATACATGA
The DNA here is from genome assembly GCF_023897955.1 of Schistocerca gregaria. Taxonomy (NCBI): domain Eukaryota; kingdom Metazoa; phylum Arthropoda; class Insecta; order Orthoptera; family Acrididae; genus Schistocerca; species Schistocerca gregaria. Next base: position 363,808,754 of record NC_064924.1, read on the forward strand.
GCCTTTTAAGGAATTTCCCTTGTGAATTCGAACTTTCCGTAGGATAAGCTTCGACTGCTACTTCTCTCTCTTTTATTTCCTCTTCTCTATTTCTTCCTTCATTTACGCTTTCTTCAACACCTCTACTTTTTTCTCATCCTCGTCTATCTTATCCTTCTTCGTCGCTACTTCCACATAATCGCATCTAAATGCTCTAATTATCCCTTCAGAACTTCCTTCATTATATACGTTGGGTTGTGTGCCTACTCGTAACTTATTTTCATCTTCTGTTGACTGCGCATTATCCTCATTGAATTCGCTTTCCCTGGTTTCCATCTCAAATAACTCTGCAATACTCATTACTTCGTCCTTTCCTCCTACATTCGTTGTGCATGCCTCTTGTCATTCATCTTCCTCGTCAGTATTTTTACAATCAATTTCGTCCCAATACGATATTGTTATTTTCCTGTCTTCGTTTTCATCTGGTCCCTGCGGATTTGTTTCTTCCTTCTCTTCTCGTGATAAGTATTTTACTTCTCTGTTCAAGATGCTGCAATTGTCCTGGGTAGGTGCATCATTCTCTTTGGCATGGGCGCTTAGCTGTCAATTCGAACGTTTATATGAGTTTGGTGGTCTTACCTCCACCTGTTCTATCTGTATTCTCTTTTTTTGTTCAGCTTATTGATTGTGATTCCTTTGTTGATAATTTGTCGGTCGATTGGTTCTCCAGTACCCGTTCCGGTTGTCGTTATTCCCTCGGAAATAGTTGTTGCCGTTCCTGGGTGAATTATAGTTATTGCCATATTCTCTTCTAAATCCATAATCGGTTATTTGTTGAAATCTATTGTCGGTTCTTGATGCGAAGTTATCACGTGGTTCGTAATTATTGTTTCTTCGTACTGTGTCTTGTGGATTCCACTGATTTTTGCTTTCGTTTTCACGTGCGCTTCGTCTTTTTCTTGCGTCATCTTCCGAAAATATTAACTCTAGTTCCCTTAGAATACCTTTAAATGCTTCGACGTCATTGCCTCCGCGACCTTCTAATGATTGCTGGTATTTCAATGGTAGCTTCATCGCGCATAATTTAATCAACTATCCATCACTGTATGGTACATCTAAGCACTGATTTTTCTTTGCATTAATTCGAAAATTTTCACGGGACACATCTCTCCTGAATTTTCAAAATATGGGTTCTGTAATAATTCGTACTTCACTCTGTTCTGTGCTTCGCTGGACCAATATCGTGAGAGAAAGTTCTCTCTGAAATCTTTGTACGATCGGCATGTCGCTTTAACATTCTGCATGGTTTCTGCGACTGTTCCTAACATGTGAGCACATATAAAGTCTAATTAGTGTGCTAGAGTCCAGTGTTCTGTAATCCTACTCGGAATTGATCAATAAAAGTTCGTGGATGTAATGAGTTTCCTTCTCGAAAGTGTTGAAATTTTCTGACTGAGGAAATGATCGTTGTCGTACTTCGTCATAGTTCCATATGAAATTCGCGATTCTTCGCCACTTTTGTTTCTGATCATTTCTCCCGTCTTTCTTTCCGGTTGTGGTAGATCCATTGGATATTGTCCACTGTAGCTTTCGCCTACCCTTGCGTAGTATTGTTGGAGTGGTACGCAATAATTATCTTCCATCGGTTGTGAACGTGTAGCAGAATGAATTGCACTGTACTCTTCACGACGTGGCTTTCCATTGTCACGTATTGGTTGGGTATCTTGTCTAGCTAACCTTGCTGCTTCATTGCACGATCCAAACTTTCTTGAAACACACATTTGTGGTTCCGCATGTGTTTGTGATGACGTCTGTTCATTAAAAATTTCGAAACGTGTTTGTTGCTGTGCAGGCGATCCGATTTAACGTATGTTACTTTCCGCCTGTGATTGGAATCGCAAATGCGTAATATCTTCTTTATTTGCTTGTTTTTCCGGTTCTGTTACAGATACGGATGTGGTTGCAGACACTGTGCTGGTTCGATCCTGTTCACTACGCTCTTGAATGGTTTGCAACAACTCTGCAATTTCTGAAATTGTCGTTTCGTTTGCGCTTCTATTTTGACAATGCGGTAATCATATCTTTTCAGCGCTGCTTTTGTGATACGTTTGTGTAACACACTGTTTTCAACAACTTCACGCGCTGTACCTGCTACTTGTCTAGTTATTTCGTTCATCTGTTTCTCTAGTTTCTTGACTTCTCCCTGGGTGTTGTTACGTAATGTTTGGATCTCGTCCTGAATGTCATTACGAAATGTTTGTACGTCCGCTTGTACCTTGTCAACGTCTGTTCTCAATTGATTGTGACCTGTTATTAAGTTTCCTATCACCTCTCGAGATTCGTTTGCCTCGTCTTCAATATGACTTAGGTGTAACTGAATTTTTAGGTTTTGTTCTTTAATCGTACGCATTTGTCACTTGATTTCTGCATTCTGAATTTGAATCTGGTTCGCTGTGTCTTTATTTTGCCTTCTCATGGTTTCCGTAATTTGTTGTAATAATTCTGCCACATTAGTTGGTCCTATTGCGTTTTCTTCCGACGTCCTACGCTCTGTGTTTTCGCCCAAGTGTTGGTTCGCAACCGATTGCATTGAATTGTGCTGTGACACATTTCTGCTCGCATTCCTTGTACTCTGTGGTAAGGGATCTCTGATTACTTGTACTATGGGTTCTACGTATTCAAGACGCAAGTTAGAATCCTCATCGACTGTCTCTCTTCTGTCCAGCTCCTCTGTCGTATGCTGACTTACGTTTTCTATGCCTTGACGTACATTATCCTCGTTATGGTGCGTTATATGTCCTATTTCTCGCGATACTGCATCGTCTGTTGTTCTGTCCTCTATTCGTTGTCCATTTTCATGCTGGGTCTATACCTCAATTCGGTCAAGGTCTCGATCTGCCATTGCTAATCTTTCTGAATCCCTTATTTTCTGTTTTAAAATCAATTCACGCGCCCTACTCCGTGTCAACATCCGGTCATACAATCTCACACTTTTTGCCCACACGACTTGACAATCCATTTACATACTTGTTGGGTGAGAACCAACTTGTCGACGATGTATCCGCCAGCTGTGCGCTTTCATTGAGGAGAAAACTTAATTCTAACAATTTTTAAAATTCATAACTTAATTAAGCTATATTCTCTGCTAGAATATCTCACTATCTATCGCTGCAGCTACTGTTTCCAACTATTTATGCCTTTCAAAAAAAAAAAAATCTTATTACGAAAATTTGTTAAGAGGATATTTTTGTGACCTAGTTAGGCATGTGGTCGACCTTCAATCATGGTATTTTATCATCCTGGCAGGATCGCCATTCTCTAAGATTCTGAATGGTGTCTGTCTGTTCTATATCGTGTCTCTCTACAACTTTTGCGCAACGACGCTCTGAGCGTGTTTTTTAGGGAATTTACTAATTTGAACCTGGGACCTGTTGCTGATAAGCAGACACCAGACCACAAATCACATGTAGAGTTCAGAAGAGTTCAGTGAAACTAGCAATGATATCAGCAAATACTTAATGATTTCAGCGTCAGCTCCACTGCACTCCCTGTAAAAGAATCTTAATACTAACTAAATTTAGTGGAAGGGGTTCAAGGCTTTCCTATTTTTAGTTAGCTGGTAAAATAACGTTGAAAAAGCAGCTACGTTAACCACTGGAAATTTTATTCTACTCACAAAACATCGCTTATAAATTTCACTATGCACTATCGAGAAAAGGAAATGTTTTAATACAGGATGTTAAAAACCAACTGCGTTCAACAAAAATGTGAACAAATATTCCCTGAATGGGTTTCCAAGTTCTACAATGGATCGAAGGATAACCTATGCCACATCACATCTATAATCTCGGTTTAAATTAAGTTTCACAAAAGAGAAAACTTTCAAAATGGTGTACAGTGACCCTCAATTATCTTTCATTACTTATCTCACTTGAGTAAATTACAGTGGCTGATGTGGCTTCTCAATCACTATATCAGAAAAATCATCGCGTTTCAGATCTGTTCTTCAAGTGGCAAATGTGAACACCATGAGCTTTAATTGACGATCGACACAAGTCTTAGGTAAAAAGGGGGTGTAACAGATGAGACTTCTGCAGTTCTGACTTAAGCGTTACGCGCTGTTATGAGGCATCGCGTGCGTTCATTATGTAGTCGGTGTTCGTCAAGGGGGCGGCGGGCAGCACTGCTCCGCTCACCTCGCCTTCTCGGAAGCAATTCTCTCCTAACTTCTCCTTACTACAATTTAGCGAAATTGGTTTAAAAGAAATCTATCTGGCTGTGTTTTCATCTGATCAATCAGGGTCTCAATGTTAACCTTAAGCTCCGCCTACAAAAATTCTGTCTCTCCAATGAGAAACGTTCTACTTTTCGTGGTGGGGCAATGGTTTTAAAGTTTGCAACGTAACAGAGACGCGAAAAAGTCTCACGCTAAAATTTGCAGCTGGTGTGGTCTTTTAGTGTTATCGTTATATTTATACTGTTCTTCTGGAGGGCTCTAGCTTTTAACAGAGGCTAGGGGGTGGTCCTAGCGGATAGCTGCTGACGTGAGTGTCTGTTCCTTAACGTAGGGCCTTCTTGCTTAACACGGTTCTCCTCTTGGCTTCTGTTCCCGTTTCTCCCCTCGGAACTGCGTCTGTCTCACGGTGGGAAGTTATGACATGCATTTAGGCATTCATGTGTTAGTCTGTGGTATTTCATTTGCTCACTCGTTACTCGTATTACTTTGGTTAATTTAATGTCACGATTTATTAGGAGCTATGTGACATACTACTGGATTTGCTTATCATGTCAGGGTTTTCATGGAAGGTGTAGGATTTGCCTGACACCTGACAACAGGGATGGTTCAAAAGGCTCCGAGAACTATGGGACTTAACATGTGAGGTCATCAGGTCCCTAGAACTTAGACCTACTTAAACATAGCTAACGTAAGGACATCACACACATCCCTGCCCGAGGCAGGATTCGAACCTGTGGCCGTAGCAGTCGCGCGGTTCCAGACTGTAGCTCCTAGAACCACTCGGCCATTCTGGCCGGCGAGAGGGATGGGACCGGGGTAAGATGTGTGATGAGCGCCATGTCAAAAGATTGCGACACAGTTTTATTGTTTTAAAACACATTTGACATGAAACTTCGTGGCAGATTACAACCACGTGCCGAACCTAAACTCGAACTTGGGAACTTTACCTTTCGCGGGCAAGTTCTCTACCATCTCAGCTTCCCAAGCACGACTCACGCTCCGTCTTCACAGCTTTACTTTAGTCAGTAAGATCTACCTCGTCTACTACTTTCCATACTTCAGAGAAGCTCTCCTGCGAACCTTGCTGAACTTGAGTCGTGCTTGCAGAAGGTAAAGGTCCCGAGTTAGAGTCTTGGTCCTGCACATTTTTAATCTTCCAGGAAGTTTCATATCAGCGCACACTCCGCTGCAGAGTGAAAATCTCATTCTAGATTTGACATCAATTAAACAACACAATTCGGTGAATGTTTGCTAGGAATGAAATACAGAGTAAATATAATTTGTTACTAATCACTAACTAGATTTCCACGAATTCAATCGGTCAATATTTTCAAGCGAAAGAAATAATTTGTCATGATGTTCATACCTGTATCTTTCTGTCACAGAGATAACAAACTAGGGTTTTGGATAACACTTGACCTAGTGACCATTTATATACTTAACAGAAGAACGGGCACACAGTATCCATCCAACAGCAAAGGGTCCAAATTTAAATACTACACTACAACCAAGTCGGTTTGTACTTTGGCATTAGTTATGGTGTTGGGGGGACCTTAGGGGTCTCAAAAGCACGATTTGTTCATCGGTGATTGCTGAGAAAACTCCGAGAAACCACCGTTGGGTATGAAAAATAAATTAAGCGGATGGCCAATTCAGTGCTTTCTATTCATGGCAGATCATCGAAAATTTTAAAGGTCGTTGTTAAGACGACGTTCAAACGAATTTTTATACCTTTTCCGATATCGTTATCCATCACCGATAAACAGAGGTTCAAACTTACCTAATTTACGCAGTAAATCGCAAAAATTCCTTGATAGCCGTTTTTGCACCGTGGGTCTTACGAAGCTAAATACATCTACATCTACATCCATACTCCGCAAGCCACCTGACGGTGTGTGGCGGAGGGTACCCTGAGTACCTCTATCGGTTCTCCCTTCGATTCCAGTCTCGTATTGTTCGTGGAAAGAAGGATTGTCGGTATGCTTTTGTGGGGGCTCTAATCTCTCTGACTTTATCCTCATGGTCTCTTCGCGAGAATATGTAGGAGGGAGCAATATACTGCTTGACTCTTCGGTGAAGGTATGTCCTCGAAACTTTAACAAAAGCCCGTACCGAGGTACTGAATGTCTCTGCTGCAGAGTCTTCCACTGGAGTTTATCTATCATCTCCGTAACGCTTTCGCGATTACTAAATGATCCTGTAACGAAGCGCGCTGCTCGCCATTGGATCTTCTCTATGTCTTCTATCAACCCTATATGGTGCGGATCCCACACTGCTGAGCAGTATTCAAGCAGTGGGCGAACAAGCGTACTGTAACCTACTTCCTTTGTTTTCGGATTACATTTTCTTAGGATTCTTCCAATGAATCTCAGTCTGGCATCTGCTTTACCGGCGGTCAACTTTGTATGATCATTCCATTTTAAATCACTCCTAATGCGTACTCCCAGATAATTTATGGCATTAACTGCTTCCAGTTGCTGACCTGCTATTTTTTAGCTAAATGATAAGGGATCTATCTTTCTATGCATTCGCAGCACATTACACTTGTCTACATTGAGATTCAATTGCCATTCCGTGCACCATGCGTCAATTCGCTGCTGATCCTTCTGCATTTCAGTACAATTTTCAATTGTTGCAACCTCTCGATACACCACAGCATCATCTGCAAAAAGTCTCAGTGAACTTCCGATGTCATCCACCAGGTCATTTATGCATATTGTGAATAGCAACGGTCCTATGACACTCCCCTGCGGCACACCTGAAATCACTCTTACTTCGGAAGACTTCTCTCCATTGAGAATGACATGCTGCGTTTGTTATCTAGGAACTCCTCAATCCAATCACACAATTGGTCTCATAGTCCGTATGCTCTTACTTTGTTCATTAAACGACTGTGGGAACTGCATCGAACGCCTTGCGGAAGTCAAGAAACACAGCATTTACCTTTGAACCCGTGTCTATGGCCCCCTGAGTCTCGTGGACGGATAGCGCGAGCTGGGTTTCACACGACCGTCTTTTTCGAAACCCATGCTGATTCCTACAGAGTAGATTACTAGACTCCAGAAAAGACATTATACTCGAACATAATACGTGTTTCAAAATTCTACAACTGATCGACGTTAGAGATAAAGGTCTATAGTTCTGCATATCTGTTTGACGTCCCTTCTTGAAAACGGGGATGACCTGTGCCCTTTTCCAATCCTTTGGAACGCTTCGCTCTTCTAGGGACCTACGGTACACCGCTGCAAGAAGAGGGGCAAGTTCCCTTGCGTACTATGTGTAAAATCGAACTGGTATCCCATCAGGACCAGCGGCCTATCCTCTTTTGAGCGATTTTATTTGTTTCTCTATCCCTCTGTCGTCTATTTCGATATCTACCATTTTGTCAACTGTGCGACAATCTGGAGAAGGAAGCACAGAGCAGTCTTCCTCTGTGAAACAGCTTTGGAAGAAGACATTTAGTATTTCGGCCTTTAGTCTGTCATCCTCTGTTTCAGTACCATTTTGGTCACAGAGTGTCTGGACATTTTGTTTTGATCCACCTACCGCTTTGACATAGGACCAAAATTTCTTAGGATTTTCTGCCAAGTCAGTGCATAGAACTTTACTTTCTAATTCATTGAACGCCTCTCGCATAGCCCTCCTCACACTACATTTCGCTTCGCGTAATTTTTTTTTTGTCTGGAAGGCTTTGGCTATATGTTTGCTGTGAAGTTCCCTCTGCTTCCGCAGCAGTTTCTAACTCGGTTGTTGTACCACGGTGGCTCTTTTCCATCTCTTACGATCTTGCTTGGCACACACTCATCTAACGCATTTTGTACGATGGTTTTGAACTTTGTCCACTAATCCTCAACACTCTCTGTACTTGAGACAAAACTTTTGTGTTGAGCCGTCAGGTACTCTGTAATCTGCTTTTTGTCACTTTTGCTAAACAGAAAAATCTTCCTACCCTTTTTAATACTTCTATTTACGGCTGAAATCATCGATGCAGTAACCGCTTTATGGTCGCTGATTCCCTGTTCTGCATTAACTGATTCAAATAGTTCGGGTCTGTTTGTCACCAGAAGGTCTAATATGTTATCGCCACGAGTCGGTTCTCTGTTTAACTGCTCAAGGTAGTTTTCAGATGAGGCACTTAAAAATATTTCACTGGATTCTTTGTCCCTGCCACCGGTTATGAACGTTTGAGTCTCCCAGTCTATATCCGGCAAATTAAAAACTCCACCCAGAACTATAACATGATGGGGAAATCTACTCGAAATATTTTCCTAATTATTCTTCAGGTGCTGAGCCACAACAGCTGCTGAGTCCGGGGACCTGTAGAGACATCCAATTACCATGTCTGAGCCTGCTTTAACCGTGACCTTCACCCAAATCATTTCACAATTCGGATCTCCGTCAATTTCCTTCGATACTATTGCACTTCTTATCGCTATAAACACGCCTCACCCTTGACTGTCCAGCCTGTCTCTGCGGTATACATTCCAATCTGAGTTTAGGATTTCATTACTGTTTACATCTGGTTGCAGCCAACTTTCTGTCCTTCGTACTATATGGGCGTTGTGACCGTTTATTAATGAGAGCAGTTCTGGGACCTTTCTATAGACGCACATTAATATTGTTATTTCCTGTTGCATTTTGCCTACTCCTACCTTGCCGCGTCACAGGAGGCATAGAAAATGATTCAAATTTTTCCTGTACATTCTTTAGATACTAACTGAGGAAACCCATTTTGGAAAATCTATATCTTAAGAAGATAACCGAGAAACCGCGATTTTTGGTAGTAGAAGTACTAACGTGTGGATGGCCACTTTTGTAACTGTAACGGAGCATTAAGTTTAAGGGCTTGGGGTGAGGCAGTAGGCGTGGTACAACAGTTATAAGCATTTTTTTTAACGCAAACTTTTAAAAACCCGAAATAATTGATTTTAAACAATACGCTAAAAAGGTTTACAATGATTCGTTTAATTTAATGTGGTACCTTAGGCAAGAAAAACTTTACAACCAGACGTGAATACAACACGTGCGCTCATCCTATCAAAATTACTGCAGTTCCTCATTCGTCTATCTTTACACTTACAAAAGAAAACTACCAGAATTTGTCTCAGGAAAGGACACGCAAATAACCATCTGAATATAATATACATGAGTAGTATGACAAGTTCTCGGACTCTCCTCTCGCCGAGTTCTGCTAGTCAAATATACGTCACAACTGAGCCACATAGACCACCCCCAGTATTCAGATCCATGGGCGACGACCGTTCCAATCACCATACCTCACTATAGCTCAAAAAAATGAATGTAACTCCATCTTCTGGCAGGAGTATGGTACTACGGCTGGCCAATATCCAATAAAACAATACCAATAGCCGTTATTTACGTTTATTTCTAGGCTACCAGTTTCGAGGATACACTGCGTCATCCTCAGGCCTGCTTCAATCTAGTAACCTACTAAGGTTACTCGACTGAAGCCGCCCTGAAGATGGCGTAGTGTATCTTAGAAACTGGTAGCCTAGAAATAAACCTAAATAACAGATTGGTATTGTTTTATTGGTTAACTCAAGAAGGTTAGTGATCGGTACTATCAACGGTGACACCGATACCGACCAAAGCCATCTTCTGTCCGGAACACGTCCTGTAGCAGGTTGGCGCAGTCCGGGGCTCCGCTCTTCCGTCTCGCTCTCTGGTTTCAGCCGTTCAACCAGCCGCCCCTGAGTGTCGCGCCACACTGTTAACTCCGGTCCGGGAAGGTTGCGTGCGGCATTGAAAGGCATCCGTTGTGTATCGATGATACCACCGGCACATCCTCGCCCGCCAATACTAAGTCCACAGGAGCTGAGAACCTCTGCAACTTGGACCATGCATTATCCTCACCGGCCTGATTGGTAACACTTTCGTAGAGTATTCTGTGCGGACGATGATCATGCTCACCAAATGACTCCACATTTAATTATTCTCATGGGAGACAAGGTTTATAGTGAGTCTCTGCGGATATCTTTGATTGAGAGTGAATGATATCAATGTTTAAATAAACTTTACGGAGACAAGCATAGATGACTCAGTCCACATTGCGTATCCCCACCAACGTTATGTTTTAAGAGACTAAAAACCATAAGGCATCCACACATTCACGATTCACAATTTCCTACACAGAAACATAAAACTATTTGGTTGCAGCCACCTTAGCGTACGGCTTCACCTGTGGACACAAAAAATTTAATTTGCTGGTTTCTGACCACCAAGATGACTGGGGTGACGAAGCGCAAGTTTCGTACTGGACCGGCGGACCGAGTAATAGATTCCCCTTTACCCAAACCTGGTTGCCCGACTTCAATGTGATCGGCCGTCCACCAGCGTTGCTCATGACTCTTCTGCCAGTTCTCCCTCTCACACTTTCAGTAGGCAGCGATTTCTGTACCGTCCAACATTTCTAGCAACAAACCAGTAAGTGACCACAAATTTGACAGAGGTGAATTGGGTTAAAAAGCAAACATTAACTTCGCGAGGGTCGCCTCATGAATAGCAGTATTGGAAGGCAGTGCCTAACCATGACAAGGAACTATCCCAGCGAGCCTCATCATTATGGTGGAATGCGATCAGCGTTTCCCTCACGTTCCGGTTCACCCGTTCTCTCAGACGGGTTCGGATAAAATGGTGTGGTGGTAGTATGAGCTACTCCCGCTTCGAAACAAAAGTGGACTTAATGGACGTTGCATTGTCAGAAACCAACAAACGACAGGGTGCCAACACCCCAAATAAATTCTGTAAGCAGTTTACATCTTTCTAACGCCGAAGGGGTCCTACATAATGAACACACAACCTCTCCGTGGACTCCCTCGTCTGTTCCGAAGCCAAGAACACCTGCTTGGCGTTCCCCACTGGCTTTCTAAACCCACACGTTTTACACTGATACCATTTGCTTCATCTGCTGCTCCATGCCTTTCCAAGTAAAATGCTCCTTAATTTCCATGCGAGTCTTAAAACTCAAAGTGTCCACTTACTCGTGTTTCATGATATTAGAAGACCATGGGGGGCAAAGTTTGAGGCAACACTACAGTTCCCACGCGTCAACACAAAACGTTCCCCTTCACTCAATAGGGCCTAATAACCTCCCTGCACTGTATTCTCTAAGCTTGTGCAGTAAGGGATCTTTCTGCTTCAGAGCGGCATCGTGGAACAGGAATGGCAACCCGCTCAAAATGGCACAACTGTGCTCTTAGAATTCCCGCAACAAAACCCCATCACCCAGAACCACACAGCCGCAGTTATACCAATCGATGGCTTGTCCGGAATCTCCCTCTTTGGCCACAACATTCTTCGAGCACCTAAAATGCTTAAGCCTGAACTTGCACCTCACTATTCTGCCTGTTTGCCTCGGTCATGGAAGCACCCAACTTGGAGACTGATTGACGGTTTCCAACAGAAATGGTTGGTGATCCGGATAAAATTTAAGTTTTCGAGTGGGAACAGGACTGCTAAGGCCTCAGGTTCGTATATGGAATACTTTGCTTCTGACGGAGAGAGACAACGTGAAGCGTAAGGGATTGGGCGTTATCCCGACTCTTCTTGCAACACAACTGCATTAACTCCCGACATGGAGGCATCAGTCTGAGCAATAAACTCCTTGCTGAAATTGGCCTCATTTAAAGCCTCGAATGATGCCTGCGGCGAAGGTCCCCACTTACATTTTCTACTGTTCTTCCGAAGCTCGTTTAAGGGGGCATCTTAACTGGCCAAAATTTCACTACTGACCATTAAAATTGTTACACCTAGAAGAAATGCAGGTGATAAACGGGTATTCATTGGACAAATATATGACACTATAAGTGACATGTGATTACATTTTCATGCAATTTGGGTGCATAGATCCAATCAGTACCTAGGACAACCACCTTTGGCCGTAATAACAGCCTTGATACGCCTGGTCAATGACTCAAACAGAGCTTGTGTGGAGTGTACAGGTACAGCTGCCCATGCATCTACAACACGATACCACAGTACATCAAGAGTAGTGCCTGGCGTATTGTGACAAGCCAGTTGCTTGGCCACCATTAACCAGACGTTTTCAATTGTTGAGAGATCTGGAGAATGTGCTGGCCAGTGCAGCAGTCGAACATTTTCTGTATCCAGAAAGGCCTGTACGGGACCTGCAACATGCGGTCGTGCATTATCCTGCTGCAATGTAGGTTTTCGCAAGTATCGAATGAAGGGTAGAGCCACGGGTCGTAACACATTTGAAATGTAGCGTCCACTGTTGAAAGTAGGAACGAGAGGTGGCCGAGACGTGTAACCAATGGCACCACATTCCATCACGCCGGGTGATACGCCAGTATGGCGATGACGAATACAGGCTTCCAATGTGCGTTCACCGCGATATCGCCAAACATGGATGCGGCCATCGTGATCTTGTAAACAGATCATAGATTCATCCGAAAAAAATTACATTTTCCCATTCGTGCACCCAGGTTCGTCGTTGAATACCCATCGCGGCCGCTCCTGTCTGTGATGCAGCGTCAAGGGTGACCGCAGCCATCGTCTCCGAGCTGATAGTCAGTGCTGTTGCAAACGTCGTCGAACTGTTCGTGCAGATGGTTGTTGTCTTGCAATCGTTCCTATCTGTTGACTCACGGGTCGAGACGCTGCTGCACGATCCGTTACAGCCATGCGGATGAGATGCCTGTCATCTCGACTGCTAGTGATACGAGGCCGTTGGGATCCAGCAAGGTGATCCGTTTTACCCTCCTGAACCCACAGCTTCCATATCCTGTTAACATTCATTGCATCTCGACCAACGCGAGCAGCAATGTCGCAATACGATAAACCGTAATCGGGATAGGCTATAACCCGACCTTTATCAAAGTCGAGAACGTGATGGTACGCATTTCTCCTCCTTACACGAGACATCTCAACAACGTTTCACCAGGCAACGCCAGTCAACTGCTGTTTGTGTATGAGAAATAGGTTGGAAACGTTCCTCATGTCAGCACGTTGTAGGTGTCGCCAACGGACCCAACCTTGTGTTATTTCTCTGAAATGCTAATCATTTGCATATTACATCTTCTTCCTGTCGGTTAAATTTTGCGTTTGTAGCAGGTCATCTTCGGCGTGTAACAATTTTAATGGCCAATAGTGTAGGAATGAATTTTCGAGGGAAATTAATCATTCCTATAAAACGAGCCACCGACTTCACATTTTTAGGGGTTGCGAACGAACAAATCGCCTTAGTACGAATTTCGTCAATTCTCACTCCGTTATAGGAGACGATATGCCGCAGAAAGGGTATTTCAGGCTGCTCGAAATTAACTTTAGATGGTTTGACAGTACATATGGCTTTCCGCAACTTTTGGAGGACTTCGCCAAAATGCACAACATGCTCTTGAGAACTCACTAAAAATCACCAAATCATCCAAATAATGATACACGTGCTCAATGTTGAAATCCGAAAAACTGTCGAGAATACCGGCCAGCATAGCTACACCTGACGATAAACAAAACGGATTTATTGTACTCAAAGTGACCAGTCGGTCGAGAAGGTTGTCATCGGTTTAGATTCTTCCACTAGAGGCACTTGATAATACACCTGGTTCAAGTCAAAGGTTGTGGAAAGCTATGCCTTGAGAAACCAGGAAAAACAAGAATGCGATTCAGCTTGAGGTATAGACTGCGGCCCGCCGGAGTGGCCGTGCGGTTCTAGGCGCTACAGTCTGGATCCGAGCCACCGCTACGGTCGCAAGCTGGAATCCTACCTCGGGCATGGATGTGTGTAATGCTCTTAGGTTAGTTACGTTTAATTAGTTCTGTTCTAGGCAACTGATGACCTCAGAAGTTGCCTAGTACTCAGAGCCATTTGAACCATTTTATAGACTGTAGCACAATCTGGTCTTTCCACCACCGGACGTAGTCCTCCCTGCAGTTTCGGCACCACGAAGAAAGGTGAAGACTACGGAGATCTAAATGGTCTGATCACTCAGTCCTGCAACATTTCCCAAATAGTTTCCATTAATAGTTTCATATGAGGCGGGGATGACCCGTATGGTGGTCACCTTGCAGGGATGTTGCCCGTTAATTCGATCTTATACTCGGCTTTTTTAATCTCACGTAACTGATCGGTTAGCACATCACTGAAATCTGTACACAACTCGACAATTAGCTGTCTCTGCTCTGGCAGGAAATGCTCCAGGTCACACACGGAAACGGTTACCATTATGTTCATTACGCGTCTGGATGATGCACAAAATGTTTACAGTATTTTTAAGGCTTTTCCTTGAAAATTCGAAATAAAACTTCCTCCGCTCCTACTGGGGCAAATGGCCTACCTTTTCGATAAAATCGGCACCCAGTATAGCCTGTACTGACAGATTACGCGCCATTTGGACAGTAAATTTCCACTTAATCCCACCAATTCGGATCTTAACCTTAATTGTGACCAAAATCTGCATTTTTTGTGAGTTGGTTAGTAGGCAATAGCAAATTTTTCTGATAAGGCTGGCAACTTGCCATGTCCGCGGTGTGCGGACACCCATCTTTTATCCAATGAACTTGCGGAACTACCGGTGTCCAGCAAAGTACACACAGGTTCCTCATTTATTAGTGCTACGGAAACAAAAGGAACTATCTCTGGTAACCGCTTCAATTCTCCTAAAGAACCCCCTATCACGCGATCCCCGCTTAAAGTAGCCTCAATTTGTCTGTTGTTGTACTTTAAAAACCTTACTGCACGACAGTTCCCAATCTTACACTCATAGCACTTCACTCCCATGGAACCACCATGTATTATGAGACTACAATTATCCAGCTCTTGCTGTTAAGAACATTTTCCATTACCCCGTTGCTGGTCGGCGTAGACGAGAGCTTGTACCCTATTTATAAACTCATCTAACTGCCAAAAGCTCAGAGCGTTCACAAAACACAATCCAATAACGGTCGCTAAGACGCATGCCCTGGTGAATATTCTCGAGTACCTCCGTTTCATTATAGATATGATGTAAGATTCTGTCACTATCCTTCACCCTTTTAACATAAATCTCTAACAGCTCGTTACCGTGCTGGACTTCAAAATATTCCCTAACAATAGCTTCATGTCGCACTCGGAGGAACAAATAATTGTTGCTGGTTAACTCCCGAAATGCACTAAACGACAGCCCATGACGCCTAGCTTCCATCAACAGTTGTTCCAGACGTCCACTCACTACTGTTCTCAATGACTGGTAAACATGAGAAGCAATCAAGTCTAAATTTGCCCTCTTTCCTGTAAACTTGATAGAAAATGAAAAGCGCTAAGTAACTGATCAGTTGAATCTAATTATAACGTAGTCTCCTCCTGTACTAATTTTTGCAAAGGGTTGGCCAACTTAATGAAAATATCAATACGTTTTACAGCAGGAATGAAAGAGGTCTCGCTCACAACGTATAAGGCAGGCCAGGATAATTCCCCGCCCATGGCGTCTCCTCCACCTACTAATATCCCCTGGATACGTCCAAATAATGCGTTTAACTGTTCAGACAATTATTTACACTGGGTGTTGGATGGGTTGACTGTATACGAATGCTCTGCCCTACCAATGTAGCGTAAAATTCGAGCTCTCACTCCATTAATCTGTGAACTTGACGGCTCACTGAATTCAAAGAAGGAAACTATTTACCGTAACTCGCCTAGCGCACACTTTATACTGGATACGGCTCACTCACTTCGCTTTCCGCCAGCTGCGGCGGTATAACCTGACGGTCAACAACTTCCCGCAGCTGCAGCGCTATCTCGGCCACATTTCCGGCTTTATCGGCACCCCGTACACTTACTTCGTACAATAGTTCCTCCTTCAGCAACTCCGACACCCCAGTTACCCCTCTGGCTACCATGCTGAAATAATTCAACAGCAAAGTACTATCGGCTTTACAAAGTGTAGGTTCAATCTTAGTGAACTCTCATTAAAATTATATACTTTGTACCACGGCCTCACACAACAATCACCCTCTCTGCTACCCTAATGTAACCGAGTATTAAGTGTAAAGAAATGCTTAATACTGTTACGCCTAGCGCCTCACCCCAAACGCATGTGCTCATCCTATCAAAATTACTGCAGCTCCTCATTCATCTATGTTTGCACCAAGCACGCTGTTACAGAAGAGAACAACTATCAGGATTTGTCTCCGGAAACGACACAAAAATAACCATCTGAATAGAGTACATATGAGAAGCATGACAAATTTTCGGATTCCCCTTCCACAGAGTTCTCTTAGCTAAATATACACCGCCGCCGAGCCATATAGAACATTCCCGGTATTCAGAAGCCTAGGAGACGACCGTTCCAATCACCGCAGCTCACTGTAACTCATAAAGGTTAGTGATCGGTACTATCCACTGTGTCGCCGACACCGACCAAAGGCATCTTCTGTCCGGAACACGTCGTGTCCCACGATGGCGCAGTCCGGGGCTCCGCTCTTCCGTCTCGCTCTCGTTGCAACCGTTATTCTCGTGGCAGTCCGCAAGGCCGACACCTGAGTGGCACTGGTCGCACCACATCGCAGTACGTGCGCGCCAAGGTTGCGCGCGATATTCAGAGGCGTCGGATATGTGGCGCTGATACCATCGGCACAGTAATGTTTACTGATGGCAGATCGCCAAAAATTCTACCGTATGTATTTCAGATGACATTGTCAAATAACGCTGAAACTTTTTTTTCCGATATCATTATCCGTTACCAAGATCCACAGGTTCAAAGTTGTTGCTCGGATGCCGTTATCTATTCACGTAATATCCGATCTGATGCGTTAAAATAGAGTTAACCGACGTAATGAACATATGGCCAGTATCTACTGTCATTATAAGGCTTTCGAGGTTACCAAACTACTTTTTTAGTTAATTTTGCACTAATACATCTTTATAACTCAGTGACTCTGTATAATGCTCACATCACAACTGTACACATATGCCCAAAGTGATACTGCGGCAAGAAAAAAAATAAGATAAAAAGGGTCTTAGGAAGCGCAAAAGGAACTTAGACTTACTGCAAAAAATAATGGAAAGACTGTGAAATCGGTAAAATATTTCTACTAACATTATCAACTCTTTATTGATACACATCGTAATCAGATGTTTTCACGGAACCGTGATAATCAAGCAAAATGATGAGAAAAAGCGTAAAGCTAACGATATTGTGTTGACCTTATATTACGCGTTGTTGTCTATATGTGTCAAGGTATGTGAAAGTGTCGAGGTATACTTTTACGACCCATACGATTCGTTTGATATAAGTTCGTACGGTGCTGTAGCAGGAAAAATAAGGGAACTAGTGGAAAAATGCTTCAATCGTAGCAGAAAGAGGTGAATACTTTCCTCTTGATGAGATTATGAGAGAAAAGTGCGGTACCAGTTGCCAGTCCTCATTCCACCTTTCACAGCAATTTAGGTATGCGAACATACTTATGCTCTTTTGTGCTGAAAGTAAGGAGCAGGGAGACAGTCACGAAGGAAGAGAGAGAGCAGACAGTGCCAGTGGAAGATAACGAGAAAAAAGACAGTGATGGTGGGAGAGAGAAAGTGTCAGTGAAACAGGAAAAAGTAATGGATTGAGACAATAGCAGTGGGCACCAAGGAAAAAGGAGGCAATAAAAAAAAACAGAGAGAGAAAGAGAGAGAGAAATGCATGAGGATAGAAGCAATATGAAGAGTAGAGGAAGGAGAAAGTGGATATGGAAGTGAAGAGAGAGGTGACGAGACACCGTTCACAGTGCAAGAACCACCTGCTTGTACTAAACCTTCAGAAGTGTCTCATTTTAGCCGGTGAACCCGTAGGTGGTGGTATAAGAAGGGCACAGTAGAACTGCTCACTATTTCCCAATCGTGTTGAGCGGACGATGTGGATGCGATACGGTTAATGAAAAGGGGACATACAATTCAAGGTTTATTTCCCCAAAACAATTGTAATTAATTATACTGTGGCTTACAAATTACAGTGACACAAACAAATTGCGCTGCTTACAACATGAGGTAATAAAAATGTTATATGCTACAGTTGAACTAATTTGTGTCGTTTCAATCGCTGCCGAGCAATCTGTTTACAATTTGATACATTAACAAATACTAGTTGGGCATTAAACTATATACTTTCATCTAATACAGTTAAATTTTATAATGGGAAGCACAAATGTATAATCTACAATTAAATTTTCAGTCGAAGTTACTCCTTCCCATACCTTCTTTAAGAGAGTGATAAAATTTCCAAAAGGTGTCTCAAAAATGCTCTAAAACCCTTAATACAACAACACGTACATGACTAGGTCAGATAACAAATATATGTACGGAAAAGTCCAACATCTGGATCCTTACAGCAAGTTCGCTGATTTCAACAGCGCAGGTCACGTTCAAACTCTAGCCAACACGGGCCGCTTTCCGGTCAAAACATGTTACGACTGCGGCAGCGGGCAATCTTACCAAAATTAGTTTACACGAAGGAGGAAGAGGGGGGACGGAACATAATAAATACCATACGCAAGTGCACTTGCCAAACCTACTACTAAAAATACAGTATAAAAGGATCTCAATTAGTTACAAAATCCGGGATAGGCCCGGCAATATTCCACCTGAGCGCTATGAGCCAAAATAAGGTCGACAGATACCAAGGTCTGACATCATCTTAGGGCTAACTGGCACAAAAATGAATGAGAGTAAAAGAACAAACCATGGCAAAGCCCAAGAATTTAAGTAGGGTGCAGTACACACGAGGCTAAAATCAATTGCTTGCACGTTTGACATCGTCTTAGGCTTAATTGACACTACAGATAATTGGAGGTAAAGGAACAGGCAAATGACAATGCCCAGCAATTTAAATATAAGTAAGCAAAAAGCTAAAAGCAATTTCTAACGACTTAACAGGTACACATAAAAATATCAAACTGCTGCCACATCACAAAACGGAACAGGAGCTCGCGCAGTCCCCAGCAAGCAAGTAAACCAATAACACACACTCTAGCAACCGAGCCAGCCTGACCACAGTAATTTCAACTCAGAATCAGGGCGCGTGAGCACATCGGGTCCACGCCAATCACACACTGCCAAATAATTCCCACCAACAGATACGACTGCCCCCGAAACGGGGGCGACGACCGGGTAGACACCAGTAGAAAACTCGACACCCAGGCTCCGGCCAAAACGGAAACACGCAGAAAATATAAACAACAGCTGAAGTAAGGCGAAACGAACCCTGCCACCCAGACCGGACAGAGAAAACACACAGAAAGCCTGCCCTGCAGTCCTTACAACTCGTGCGGAAACATAAGCGATATCGTGGCACACTTTTCGGAGGCGGAGATCCGTCAGTGCAGGGATCCGTCAGTTGTCCACTTCAGAACGTCACTAACACGCCACACCGCCCAACGGCCAAATCACCGAGGCCCGCCAACAACGAGACCACACCTCCGCGCCGAAGCTGAAGGCAAAATACCACCAGCTCGGTGCGAATCCAACTGCCGAGCCGAGCACGCGCGGCCCTCCGCGAAAAACGCTCCAGAGCGCAGCAGCCACCTCAGCGCCTGTGCAGGCCGAACCAGACCGAAAACAGCAATACAAGTTGCTATCGATAGTGCCGGATACGCAACGCGCCATAGAAATGCCACAACCTCCCTCCCCCAAAGGCTAAACGGGAGGGGGGGGGGGGGGGGGGGAGAACACCACTGAGAATAAGGCGGGCATTTAAGCTGAGGTTGAGGTGACCCTGGAAATACCTCAAAGGTAACAGGTCCTAAGATTTTAACAATGCGACAGGGCCCCCTAAACAGCGGTGTAAATTTCAGTGGCCACCAGTCTCAGAACTCTTACGGATATAAACTAATCTTAGCATTAAATGGCCGTCTTTCCTTATTATACCTGCGGACTCTTTCTGGTGGGCCGCGAATACGTTTCTCCTCGCTCTCTCCCAATTTTCCCGGAGAATCGCAGGATTAAATTGCTCTCTAAGAATATCATTGATGGTCCCGAGATATAGAGAGTGGCGAATTGTCCTGATAGGCAAACAACAACTTGTTGGGGCAAGAGTCTGTGGATTCGTGCCTGGCGGAATTGAACGCCTGATTGAGCCAACCTAAGGTGGTATCCCACTCAGAAGGGGCCCGAGCGTGTTCAAATTGCGGTTAACTCTTTCTGCGGGCGAAGGACGGGGAGAATAACGGGTGGTGGTAATATGCCAAATACCTTGATTAAAACCAAATCCCTTAATGTGGAGAGACAAAATATGCCCGCGCGTGATCGGAAATCAAACTCTTCGGGGGCCAAACCAGGCGAAAATCTGGGTTAGCTGCTGAACGGTGACAGAAGAAGTAACTCCAGTGGTAGGCCTCAACCAGAGAAAGCGAGAGGAGGCATCGACGGCCACAAAGATGCTCTTGTTTCCCCTCTTAGTACGCGGCAAAGGTCCGACATAATCAACGTATATACTAAAAAAAAGGATACTACTCGCGAGTAGAATGTAGCAGACCTTTCCGAGCCCTGGAGTCGGGTTTAGGACTTTTATAAACATAACGCAAGAACGAGCATCGCGATACATCCCCACCCAGAAAAATTTCTCGAGGACCTTCGCTGAGGTTTTAAAAAAACCATGATGACCACCCACGGCCGAGTTATGAAAATAGTGCAAGACACTCAAACTGAGTCTACTAGGAAGACAAATTTTCCAATCCGCTCCGGGAGCACATTGTTTACAGAGGACACGCTGATGCAAGGAAAAGCCAGACACCCCCTCTCCACTCTGGAGACGGGTATAAATATCACTCCACTTACAATTCTGTTTCTATTCTTGAGGTAAATCACAAAATAGATCTGGCACTTGGCTCAGTATGGTGTTAACGGCCACCTCATGTACTTCAACCTAGGGCTCTTCAGTAAACATACGACTTAAGGCATCGGCCACCTCGCTATCGACATTTCTGATGTGACGAACCCTAAAACGAAATACCGGCAACCTAATAGCCCATCTAGCAATAAGACCTGTTTTACGGGGACGCGACAGGATCCATCTCAAAGCCTGGTTATCAGTTTCCAAAATGAATTCTCGATGTTCGAGAAAAAAGGTAAATTTCTAAGTGGCAAACAGAACAGCCAGAGCCTCACACTCGTACACAGACTACTTACTTTCTGTATAAGTAAGAGGAGAGGTGTACGCTACAGGACGCCTCTCACCGTTTTCCTCCTGCAACAAGAAAACCGCTATGCCCGCATGAGAAGCATCAGTCTGAACCACAAAGGGGAGATTGAAATCTGGGATCACTAACACAGGGGGATTGGTAATAGCGGTCTTAAGAGCCAAAAAGTCTTGTTGATGCTGTTCCCCCCAAACGAATGGCACATTGTTTTTTATTAAATAACTAAGAGGAGCAGCCAACTGAGCAAAGCTAGGGACATGCTTACGAAAAAAATTAACCATGCCGACAAAACGAGCTACTCCGCGTTGATCGCGGGGCGGAGGATATTCCCTAGTGGCTCTGGTCCGCTCCTCATCAATGCAGACACTTTTGGCTGAACAATATGCCCTAAAAACGAAATCCTATCTCTACATAGGGTCATCTTGGCGGAACTAACCGTTAACCCGACGTCTTTAAGCCTTTGAAAGACTTGTTAAAGATGGCGAATGTGTTCAGGAAAGAATTTACTAAAGACACAACAATGACTAAATAATTGTACACACATTTAAATTATAAGTCGTGTAGTACATTATCGAGCAAGAGTGAAAGCACAGCTGCACCGGTCGCGAGACCAAAAGGGACCTGTTTGAATTCGAATAGGTTCCAGTCCGTACAAAACGCTGTTACTCGCTTCGATGGTACAGCAAGAGGTATTTGGTAATATGCTTGGTTAAGCTCCAGTACCGAGAAACCGGTAGCCCCCTTGAAGCAGCAAAAACAGTTATGTAAAGCGTGCAAAGGAACGGACTCCTAAATTACCTTTTTATTAAGTTCGCGATAATCTACCACCAGCCTAAAGTCCTTCAGGTCGCCTTTCGATTGTAAAAACATCGGGGCAGCATAAGGCGAAGTAGAAGGGCGAATGACTCCCTGTTGTAACATCTTTTCAATCATTTGCCGAAGAATGCCCATTTTTGGTGGAGAAAGGCGGTAAGGTGCCCGACGGACGGAGACGTTGTCAGTTAACTGTATTTCATACTGAATCAGGGCAGTCATAACAAAGCGTTGAGTAATTACCTCAGAAAACTTCGCAATTAATTGCTTAAGTTGGCTAGCAGACACCTGCTCAATATGATCCAGATGAACACCCGCCTCATCTTGTGTAATACAAAGGGTTTTGGTTAGATTCTCGCGATTGCAGGATCACAGGGCGATATAAGAGCTAGGACTGAATTTCAAATAAAAGGTGTTCCCAGAGAAATCCAAGACCAAACCCGTACGTTGAACGAAATCACAACCCAAAGTAACCGGGGCGCTTAATTTTTCAGCAATCAAGAAAGGGGTCAGCCATGAAATACGTTGTATAGATACCTTTGCCTTCACCAAACCGAAGATAGGTAACCATTGCAAATCCGCGAGCCGACATCTACCCTTATAAGGTTTGGGCAAAGTAAAACACAAACGTCTAAATTCATGATACCAACGTCTATCAACGACCGGCAGAGCGCCCCCGGAATCCAAGAGAACACAGAGGTTCCAACCCAATAACAAGGCCTATATACAGTACTGAGCGCCTTTTCGGGTAGGAAATGGCTCTATAATTAAAGGGCTAGTTCCTAACGCGCTTCGTTTTCCTCCCTGTAACCTGGCTTCTTTGAGAAACACGAGGTTTCCGTTGTAACCGGCACTGAGCTACCAAATGTCCGGAAGAAGCACAATGATAACAACGCCGCTCCCTAGGCCTCTCAACATGAGGCTCAGACGAGCTCTGTGGAGTGCGCAAGGAAGTAATATGGGAGATAAGATTATTCTCATCCCGTTGTGATTCTGCAAAAGCTAACTTTTGTGCCGTAGAAATCAGAGCTTTAAACTGCTCTTATGAAGTTGAATGCTCGGCCCACACATAGGATACCCTATCCTTGTGCCTCATACCTTGAAGTAACATAGCAACTCCCTCTTGTTCCGGAATATCAACGTCCAAAGTTTACCTAGCTACGTTAACTCTTGCAAAATATTGATCAAAGGTTTCCTCCGCGTCCTGCACTTTCCAGAAATAATCAGACAATAACTGGATGCGCATGAGTGCCAAGAGAAACTCAGTGCGAATACGTCTCCTCAATGACACCAATGATCCCCAATTTTGCAGATACTCAGCCAAGACGGAAGTTAAACGACCCTTAGTTAACGGGTAAAGCACCGCTAGGTGCAAAGGAATGTGAAATCTATAAAGCGTCAGTATGATCTTGCAACTCAACCAGCAGCCAAAGCAGATATTCAAGCTGCTGCAATGAATCAACATCTAAACATTGAATCCTCTGACCTAACAAGGCTAGCGGATGCGGTAAACTGGCCAAACTACTATCTAAGGAAGCTGTCCGATCTCTGACCAAAGAAGCACAACTCGACACGTCCACTGCTTCTTGACTGCTTTAGCCAGATTGATTCTCGATCAAAGATAATGATAACAAGCGCGTCTGCAATGACTGCAACGACGTCAATAGGTCTTCAGTTTGCTTCTTACCCTCACCAGATTGATCCAACGAGAGAAGATCTATAAGAAACTGCCTATAATGCAAAAGGTGTGCCTGAGTACGAGCTACCAGTTTCTGAGTGGGTGTGTCTCCCGTAAACAAATCCAGAACCGGCTCTAATTGCTGAAATTTATGTGCTACGCTTGCCAAGGACTCACCCAATGCCGGAAAACTGTCCGCGACGATGTTGACCGGTAATCCGAGCGCCGCGCGCAATCGTGATGCCAACTCGGGAACGCTGCCATCTAAAGCTTGGCCGCGAATGCGAAGCTCACTACGGAGCTGATTGCGGCGCTGATATTGTAGTCCGGTAAATGGTCAGGAAGTCATGACAGCAGTCTGAACTGAAAACACAGTACAAGAACAAATGAGTACAATACCAAACAAGGGCAAAATACTTATGATTAAAGCCCCCAGAGGAAGAATGGTATCTCTGCTACCATTGAGCGGACGATTTGGATGGGGTTCGGTTAATGAAAAGGGGACATACAACTCAAGGTTTATTTTCCCAAAACAATTAATTGTAATGAATTACAATGTGGCTTACAAATCACAGTGGCACAAACAAATCGCGCTGCTTACAATATGAAGTATTAAAAATGTTATATGCCACAAGTGAACAGAGAAACTTATTGTCTCGTTTGAATCACTGCCGAACAAACCGATTACAATTTGATACATTAACAAATAATCATTGGGCATTAAAATAAATACTTTCACCTAATACAGTTTAATTTTATAATGGGAAGCACAAATGTAAAATTTACAATTGAATTTTCAGCCGAATTACTCCTTCCTATCCCTTCTTTAAAAGAGTGATAAAATTTCCAAAAGTTATCTCAATTAAAAATGCCCTGAAACCCTTAACACAACAACAGGTACATGACTAGATCAAATAATAAATGTGTGTACGGCAAAGCTCAACATCTGGATACTTACAGAAAGTTCGCTGATTTCAACAGCGCAGACCACGTTCAAACTCTACCCAACGTGGCCCGCTTGCCGGTCAAAACATATTACGATTGCGGCAGTGGGCAAACTTACATAGGTAATACAACACAGGACACCAAGCAATCTTACCAAAATCAGTTTACACGAAGGAGTGAGAGGAGGGAGGGGGGGGGGGGGGGGACATAATAAATACCATACGCAAGTGCACTTGCCAAATCTACTACTGAAAATACAGTATAAAAGGATCTCAATTAGTGACAAAATCCGGGATAGACCCAGCAATGTTCCAGCTGTGCGCTATGAGCCAAAATAAGGTCGACAGACACGAAGGTCTGACATCTTAGGGCTAACTGTCACAACAAGTAAATAAGAGTAAAAGAACAAGGAAATGGCAATGCCCAAGAATTTTAGTAGGATTAAGTACACATGAGGCTAGAATCAATTGCTAACACCTTTGACATCGTTTTAGGCGTAATTGACACTACAGATAAATAAAAGGTAAAAGAACAGGCAAATGACAATGCCCAGCAATGTAAATAAAAATAAGTAAGCACAAAGCTAAAAGCAATTTCTAACAACTTAACAAGCAAACATGAAATATCAGACTGTTGCCACATCACAAAACGGAACAGGAGCGCGCGCAATCCCCAGCAAGCCAGAAAACCAATAACACACACTCCAGCAACCGAGCCAGCCTGACCACAGTAATTTCAACTCAGAATCAGGGCGCGTGAGCACACCGGGTCCACGCCAAACACACACTGCTAAATAATTCCCATCAACAGATACGACTGCCCCCCGGGCGGGAAAACGGGGGCGACGACCGGGTAGACACCAGCAGAAAACTCGACACCCAGGCTCCGGCAAAAACGGAATCACGCAGAAAATATAAACAACAGCTGAAGTAAGGCGAAACGAACCCCCCCCACGCAGACCGGACAGAAAGCCTGCCCTGCAGTCCTTACAACTCGTAGGGAAACATAAGCGATATCGTGGCACCCTTTTCGGAGGCGGAGAACCTCGAGCGGTCGCGTGCGGGGATCCGTCATTTGTCCACTACAGCACGTCTCCAACACGCCACACCGCCCAACGGCCAAATCAACGAGGCCCGCCAACAACGAGACCACGCCTCCGTGCCGAGGCGGTAGGCAAGATACCACCAGCTCGGTGCGAATCCAACTACCGAATTTCCGAGCCGAGCACGCGCGGCCCCCCGCGAAAAACGCTCCAGAGCGCAGCAGCCACCTCAGCGCCTGTGCAAGCCGAACCAGACCGAAAACACAAGTCGCTATCGACTGTGCCGGATACGCAACGGTCCAGAGAAATGGCACACTTGTTGTGGAATAGTTACGCTAGTCCGTCCTGTCTTAATGAGGCGCCGCGTAGGTAATCTTCCTGCTTGTAATGCATAGAAATTTTGTGTCCCCTTGCAGAGCCGCAACAGCGGTCTCTGGTTCTGAGAGTGCAATACTACGGTCTATGTTTTACGTAATGAAGCGAGAAGCAGTTTCTCGATAATTTTTATATCTGATCGGTACACTTAAGGAACGCCGTAAGGTGAACTTATTCATACTGATTATAAGCTAGCTATTAAGGGATTGAGAGCATAGTCTACCGCATGACTAGATCTAAAAGCATCATATCCACGACTGCCGACTGTGAAAACAGTCTTAACTTCAACCTATAAGATCGTACATCTTCGGTTACGCCAATGTTATTAATATATTTATTAATATCAAAGATTCCTGGCATAGTATAGTTTCTGAAAGATAGTATTTTTGACCCGTAGGCTCCTCTTAATGTCTGACTGGCAAAAGGCAACTTTCGTTGACGGATATTTAATACTAGCAATTATTTGATTCGCGCTAAAGTAAATGCACTTTCCCTACGCATCTTTTTTCTGACGACACAAGCGATTTCTGCCTCTGTAAGTTGAAAGCGCCAGGTGGCCAACCGACTTTTCTAGCTAGAGTGGTAACATACTGCTTGCTGCTTGCTGCTTATGTACTGCAATGAAAATACATTGACTTCAGCAAAACTGAAATAACGTAAATTGCGCTCTTATCTGCAAATAAGGTGTAAGTTACGACAGATATTGGGGTCTAGACTCTTCCGGATCGGCGAACATTAAGACGAAAGATTGGTAAGTTTGCAGTTAGGACCGAAATTTTAAGTGTGTGACTATAAGGGAAGACTTATGTTGACCCCCTCCCCCCCCCCAAACACACACACATACAGAATTTCTTAACTGCCAAGAAATGATGGAGACAGTGGCAATAGCAGTGGAAAAGAGACAAAAAAAGGCAGAGTAGGTGGGAGGGGAGACAGTTGTAGTCGGTAGTGTAAATCAGTGACAGAAAAATGGGATATTGGGAGAAACATACAGACCGAGATAATGAGAGGGAGACAGTATGAAGGCTACACTAAAAAGAGAGACTGGATAAAGGGAAGTGAATATTCTGCGTCGAAAGAGTTTAAATATGTTTGCTCGCCAAAAGTCTGGTAAGGAAGGTGGATTGAGGACTGTGGCTGCTGGTTCCCACTGTTCTGTCAGAGTCTGTTCAAGAGGAACATAACCGCTATTTTGTGCTATGACAGGAGTATTATTCCATTTGTTTATACTACTGTACTATACATGCACGAGATTCTTCCTCGGAATTCGAGGGAATTAACAGTTGATTCGTGACCAATAGCTTGAATCAGCGTGTGCGGTAGCGTAGAAACGTGATCATCGAGCCACTGTTAAGAATATTAACTTCGGTTGCACGTTGGATTCAAGTCTGTTCTGTTGTAGAGAACTTGTGAATATTCGAGTGCGTTTCACAGAGCGTGACTTGTCATTGCATTATATTTAGTAATAGGATGCCTTCGAAGAGACAGCACCAAGTGTTCTGATGCAAAGCAGAAAATTTTTCTACATGTGTATCAGTGTAATTGTTCTTCATTTTCTTATGTAGATAACAAGAATGTAAACATTACTGGTACTTAACAATAGTACAGTGTCTGCAAATGCTTCGTTTTCCGTACAAAACCAGAGCTCATCATTTAGGTTTTAGATGCTTTTGTTTCAGCTGTCATTCTTACTATGGAAGCAAAGAGTGGCTGAAATTGGTTTGTTATTATAAGTCACAGAATGCGTTCTGCTAAATTTGTTTACATGGTTGTGGCTACAGAAAGACAGGCTTTCTGATTACAGAACTGACATTGAAAGTTAATTTTCCTCCTCCAGTACGTATATTTTTTCGATCTCATTTTCTGTATTGACATTACTGCTTTACGAACATATTTTAAATTAGAAATAGAGCAGTTCGCGGTAGCTACAAATTTAAATTACTTTATAAATATTTGTATCTTCCGATGTATTTAATTACCATAATTCCTTAGAAAGATGATCAGGCTCTAAATTTCACAGTCGTGATGTTGGTCCAGCTCTTTTATTACCAAATATAACATCATTCATCCAAGTGCAAGTTCAAAACGATGCATAACTGGGCATTGCTTAATTGAGAAAATTGATTAATTTCATGCGCTCTATTCATTGAGACAACCGGTAATAGCTGTTACGATAGATCCTGGAGACGTCATTGACGTCTACTTTTTTTACTACATTCCAAATCATTCTTATGGTAAGAAAACATTTTCTCTTACCATCACAATTATTTGGAATGAAGTAAAAAAATAGACGTCAATTATGTTTCGAGTTTACCAACGCGTGTTTGAATCAATTAACTACATCCGTCAGATGAGTTGGGTTGGGTTGTTTTGGGAAAGAGACCAAACAGCGAGGTCATCGGTCTCATCGGATTAGGAGGACGAGGAAGGAAGTCCGCCGTGCCCTTTCACAGGAACCATTCCAGAATTTTCCTGGAGCGACTTTGGGAAATCATGGAAAACCAAAATCAGTACGGCTGGACACGCCACCTCGCTCAGTACCAGTCAGATGAAATATGATGTGTGTGCAAAGGTCAAATATATCGAGAAAGAGTATTAGCGTCATGCAATGTAATAAATTAGTTTCAAAAGTCGTGACAAAGACTTATCACGAGCCCAAGACCACCACAGGCAGGGAACTATAAGATAGCTCAATCAATACATACAAGGCAAGGGGAAAACAGATACGACTGACAAACGTACAAGACCGGCTTCACATGCTACTCAATAACGAATTCATCTAGGATGTATGTATGCTGCATTTCATCTTATTTTTTCCAATTCCTATAACTCTCACTACAGTTTAAAGCAAACAGCTTTAAGTATTACACTAATCTGTACATTTATGAATTGTCTAGTTCCTCTAACACAGCATGTAAGCTCCGACGAGCCGTGCAACGGTAGCGTATTATAACCTACTTGACTAACACTCTCAATGGCCCGTTGGAAGCATTTCCTTCAGGAAATGTTTGAGTCACCGCAACAGTGTCTAGTTCCCTTGCCGTATTAAGTTCAGCTGCTAATGTTCCAAAATCTACGATATGATTTTGTTGCCTAGTTGACCTGAGACAACTTCTAATGCGCACTATTCTGAATAAGCATTCTGCTTCAGCTACAGTCGCTGAAAGAGTGTAAAACATTAGTATAGCTGCGGAAGTAAGTTTAATGTTTTAAGCTTTTGCATCCTGCTGAAGAATTCCAATGGTTCCAAAATTATGTATTTCAAATCTTAAGAATGTATTATTTTCAAATATTTAATTTCTTGCTCTAAATCTGTTGTAACATCATTTTGATATTCAATGATAAATAACTTGCATTCGTCAACTAACTGATCGTGAGTCATCGTTGAGTATTTCCGTAAAACCCAAATGTTTCATCTGAAATCTTAAGCGTTTCATATTTATTTTTTAAGTTAGACACTAGCTTGCTAATAATGATACAAAATACCTTTATCTCGAATAAATCTTCTGTATTCACACCTACGACTTTATTCTTGGTTTCATCATCAAATGGTTTCATCTTCTTAGTGTGCACTTCTGGAAATTCAGGATCGATATTAACTGCACTGGCAAAAGCTTTAGTTCAGGGAAAGTGGCGGGTCAGTTATTGCATAAATAAGATAATTCATTTAATAAGCTCTCAGTGTCTTACCTCAACATTAATGGCAGTATTTCGAAATTGTAGTACTTAGCTTCTGTAGTCAACCGGTACCAACAACTTCAGCTAAACTGATGCCATGATTAAACACTTGAATGATGTCATGTAATCCAAACCCTTCTTACCAAAGAACGTTTTCCAGCTGACAAAGTTAACTTACTGAGAGTGTCAAGAGTAGTGGCAATCTTATCCAAGTAAACCACAACTGGTATTGCTTTGTCAACTAGAGCCCTACAACGATTAAGAGACATGGGATATAATGAACTTCCAGCAAGCTGCTTCAGAATTAACCATAGACTATTGTAAAGAAGTTTTATCACTCCGAAAAAGTTTACATGAATTCCACATAAAGCTATGACAGGTACACACAGAAAATTTTTCGAAAGGATTCCACTGAAGAAAATGTGTCTCAGCTCGTTTACATGATTCTGTGATATTAATTATGTTATCAGCATCTTGTCCACAACATACACTAATAGAAAGTGTTGATCAACTTAAATGTGCAACAGCAACTAAAATTTTCTGATTACAGTCTACTAATTCCAAAGAGTTTTCATTTATTTCATGTTCATCAATTTCCTTCTTTAAGTAGATATGACGTATGATGAATGTTGTTTGTTCAGAATGAACAATAATTGAATAATGTTTCTCATTTTCTCTCTATTCCAGGATGGGACTCTTGAAATAGTCGGCACAACTAGAAAGTACCACTTGTAATTGCTTTACAGATTCTTGTCGGGCTCTGACCTGTTAATGTGTTTTGTAAGAAATGGATCACAGTGACTTAACAGCTGTAATATTCCGAGGAAATATGTACTATTTTCGTATCCAGTTTTCTGAGCTGATCTCTGAACGCCAAACCTCTTTGGCCAAGAAATAATGTCTCATCAAGAAATATGAGAATTTCCTTGTAACTTGGCTGTTCTATGGACGAACAAAAGAAGAACATTTTCTCTTTACTTCGGAGCATCGTCATGCCTAGTACACCTGTTTCAAGTCATTTCATTTCTTCACTTGTAGTGTTCATCTGGGACAAATATATACAAGGTGCATTCAAGTTCTAAGGCCACCGATGTTTTTTCTAATTAACTACTCAGCCGAAATCGATGAAACTGGCGTTACTTCTCGACGTAAAC
This sequence comes from Schistocerca gregaria, assembly GCF_023897955.1. Lineage (NCBI taxonomy): Eukaryota > Metazoa > Arthropoda > Insecta > Orthoptera > Acrididae > Schistocerca > Schistocerca gregaria. The sequence goes on from NC_064924.1 coordinate 363,839,788, forward strand.
GCCCTGCAGACGTACACATTTTTCACAACGCTGACGCAATAATTCCATGGCAGCGGCGAAGGCTTCTTCAGGAGTCTGTTTTGACCACTGGAAAATCGCTGAGGCAACAGCAGCACGGCTGGTGAGTGTGCGGGCACAGAGAGTGTCTTTCATTGTTGGAAAAAGCCAAAAGTCACTAGGAGCCAGGTCTGGTGAGTAGGGAGCATGAGGAATCACTTCAAAGTTGTTATCACGAAGAAACTGTTGCGTAACGTTAGCTCGATGTGCGGGTGCGTTGTCTTGATGAAACAGCACACGTGCAGCCCTTCCCGGACGTTTTTGTTCCAGTGCAGGAAGGAATTTGTTCTTCAAAACATTTTCATAGGATGCACCTGTTACCGTAGTGCCCTTTGGAACGCAATGGGTAAGGATTACGCCCTCGCTGTCCCAGAACATGGACACCATCATTTTTTCGGCACTGGCGGTTACCCGAAATTTTTTTGGTGTCAGGGAATCTGTGTGCTTCAATTGAGCTGACTGTCGCTTTGTTTCTGGATTGAAAAATGGCATCCACGTCTCATCCGTTGTCACAACCGACGAAAAGAAATTCTTATTCATGCTGTCGTTGCGCGTCAACATTGCTGGGCAACATGCCACACTAGCAGCCATGTGGTCGTCCGTCAGCATTCGTGGCACCCACCGAAATTCCAACTCTGGAGGCGATGTGTTCAACAGTCATTCGGCGATCCCCCAAAACAATTCTCTCCACTTTCTGGATCATGTCGTCGGACCATAACTCCATCACCACATGTCTCCTTCAACAATCGATGAATTTCAATTGGTTTCATACCGCTCACATTCAGGAAACGAATGATTGCACACTGTTGAAGTAAGGAAAACGTCGCCATTTTAAGTATTTAAAACAGTTCTCATTCTCGCCGCTGGCGGTAAAATTCCATCTGCCGTACGGTGCTGCCATCTCTGGGACGTATTGACAATGAACGCGGCCTCATTTTAAATCAATGCGCATGTTTCTATCTCTTTCCAGTCCGGAGGAAAAAAAAGCGGAGGCCTTAGAACTTGAATGCACCTCGTAAAAACAGAAATATTTTATTTCGTGTTTATTGTTAAATAATAACATTTTCTGGATACTCGTTTTTCGTGTAAAATCACCATACTATGGAATCAGATTTGCCTTATCTTTGAGTTCTATAGTAACTTACCAAACTACAAAGACCTTTGACAGTTGTTTTCCATGTACGTTTGCTGTTTTCTTTTTCTTTTTGGTACGATTTTCCAGAAGAAAGCTTATTTTCGCCTCATACAAGATGGTTTTAGTTCACGGTGACTAAAGAAAATGCCTTGCATTCAAGATTAAACACGAAATAGCGTCGTATGCAACTGGTCATATGACTCATAAAAAGAAGTAAAAAGGAAGAGCTAGATTGATTATGCTGGTGCCAGGATAACGTTATTTTATTTATTATTCGATGTAAAATTTTTACAATAGCAGTTCGCTATTTGCAAATTAACACCCTGTGCAATCCAAGCCCACAAGAGACTTGGGCTCCCCATGAAGAGCTTGGGTCTCGGAGATTTTGCCCACCTCCCCTCCCTCCCACCTGCTCTCCCACCCCTATCTCGCCAGGCCTGAGCCAAGACCGACAGGGCTTAACTTCGATGATCTGACGAGAATCGGCGTTACCACTGTGCAAGGTCGTTGGCTTGTCTGTTTAGAGGTAGTTTGTTTCATGTTGTAACTAAAGACTCTTAGTGTGATATGTTCGCCACTACCATGTCCAGCCACTTCATGAGATCATAAACAAAACTCAGCTCACACTCTGTAGTGTTCATTTGCGGTGAATGTGCTAATGTTTATCATTTACCTGGAATTATAGATGGTCGACACTTTACAGTAAAGTGTCCACACACAATGACGTACAGTTGCGTCGTTAGAATTTACGCAGTATTATTTATAATGTTAGATATAGCCAAGATGGCAAAAGCCATAACAGAAAATACTTATCTTTCTCTCTTGAGTTGGCAATTATTCATGTAACTGAATAATGTGCTTGGTTAACTGATCCGTAATTTCTGGTATATTGCTGTTTGTGGCGCAGGTACGAACTCGCTATCTCGTTGAGGCGTCGACGGCTACACAGTCTATGGACATTAGTGGTGCTTAATTGTTACAGCGCCATCCATTGGTCTTTCGGTGAATGAAAGATTCCGGAGCGAGCGAAGTGCACCCTGCAGGCTAACTGCAGTTTCTATACTAGGCTGAGATCAGAACTTCGTGTGCAAGCTATGATAAAATACAGGAGCACACGGTCGTAATACACGAAAGCAAGACGTAGAAAAATCACTCACTGACTTAATTCGTACAAAGATAACGTGAAAAAACGCAAGTTAAGGCGTTTATTATCACATAAGTCTGACGGTAGTAATACAATTGCAGTGAAAGTCCATTTGTATTAGACGCCAAAGCCCATTACATAACAGGGCAATTACAGCCCTCCATCAAGTAACAGAGGAATTCATGAGACATTCTCAATTGCAGCTTCGTCTAGACCGTCACAAGCCCTGCACACGCTGACGTCTCAAACTGCCGTGGGACTGCGTAGAGCTCCAACTGGAGATGAGGTAAATTAACCAACAGGCAGTCTTGAGGAGTAGCTCGCAAGACCTCTTACAGAGAGCGGAAGTTCATTAGGAACATGCCATCAGCACCATTGAGGTAGCAGCAGGAGGAACCTTACCACGAAACTCCCCCAAGCGAAGCTATGGAAGGGCTGGCTGACAAGAGGAGCACACGATTTGTGAAGAATTAAGTGCATGTTGGTAGCAGGAACAATGAAGAGGAATCTTGAACAGGTATGGAGAGAAAAAAACTTGCAATAATTTTAGAACAACATTCACGATTAGTGACCAAAAAGAACGCTCACAAAGTTCGGAACAGGAGAGTAGAGAAAGTATCAGCTTCCGAACTTTGACAGGATCATCCAGAGTGAATGACACAGTGGGACATGTTCCTGCTTAGGACAGCACTGGTGACAACTGACGTGACTGGAGACGTACCCTGAGTAAAAGAGTCATTCAGACAATCGGATGGAAAGTGTTATGTGCACTAATGGTCATATCTTAGAGAGCACTGCTGGTCCTACAGCAACAAGATCAACCACGGCCATAAGCTCTCAAAGCGGCAGGTGAGGTGTAGAAGAAAACGCTATCAGTTAACCGCCGTATAAAACTCCATCTAAGCTGTGCCACATGTAATGTGTCCAGGCCAATTGATCCTGAGCGGATGTTTCACTATAGAAAGTTTACGTTCTTTTTATGTCGTCCTATTACACGGCTGCTAATGTAACCACCCGTACTCTATCTTTCTTTGCAACTGAGGTCCAATAGATATCACTGTTGTAACACAAAAACACCACGAAAGTAAAGGAAAAATTAATTACTTACTGAAAAGTTTAGCTTTTATACGAGGTCTTTGTTTGAACGTAAGTGGCTACTGGCCCCAAGATTGAAATGTCTGCGAATACTCATTTCACCGCAAGTGTTTTGGAATTCCCGCACATATGGACCAATTTATTCCACATCTACTTCTACATAGATACTCCTAGGGACATGGTGCCCTGTACTACTGCTTGTCGTTTCCTTTCCTGTTCCACTCGCATATGTTGTTGTGGCCTTCAGTTCTGAAACCGGTTTGAAGCAGCTCTCCACGCCACCCTATCCCGTGGAAGCCTCTTCATCTCCCGGTACTTACTGTAACCTACATACTTCTGAATCTGCTTAGTGTATTCATCTCTTGGTTTCCCTCTACGATTTTTACACTCCACGCTGCCCTCCAATACTACATCTGTGATCCCTTGATGCCTCAGAACATGTCCTACCAACCGGTCCCTTCTTCCTGCCAAGTTGTGCCACAAACTCCTCCTCTCCCCAGATCTATTCAAAACCTCCTCATTAGTTATGTGATCTACCCATCTAATCTTCAGCATTCTTCTGTAGCACCACATTTCGAAAGTTTATATTCTCTTCTTGTCCAAACTATTTATCGTGCATATTTCACACTATATACAAATACTTTCAGAAATCACTTCCTGACAATTAAATCTATACTTAATTTTATCAAATTTCTCATCTTCAGAATCGCTTTCCTTGCCATTGCCAGTCTACATTTTATATCCTCGTTACGTCGACCATCATCAGCTATTTTGCTCCCCAAATAGCAAAACACCTTTACTACTTTAAGCGTCTCATTTCCTGATTTAATTCCCTCAGCACCACCCGACTTAATTCGACTACACTCTATTATCCTCGTTTTGCTTCTGTTGATGTTCATCTTATATCCACCTTTCAAGACACTGTCCATTCCGTTCAACTGCTCTTCCAAGTCCTTTGCTGTCTCTGACAGAATTACAATGTCATCGGCGAACCTAAAAGTTTTTATTCCTTCTCCATGGGTTTTAATACCTACTCCGAATTTTTCTTTTGTTTCCTTTACTGCTTGCTCAATACACAGGATTGAATAACATTGGGTAGAGGCTAGAACCCTATCTCACTCCCTTCGCAACCACTGCTTCCCTTTAATGCCCCTCGACTCTTATTACTGCCATCTGGTTTCTGTACAAACTGTAGTAGCCTTTCGCTCCCTGTATTTTACACCTGCCACCTTCAGGATTTGAAAGAGAGTATTCCAGTCAACATTGTCAAAAGCTGTCTCTAAGTCTACCAATGCTATAAACGTAAGTTTGCCTTTCCTTAATCATTCTTCTAAGATAAGTCGTAAGGTCAGTATTGCCTCACGTGTTCCAGTATTTCTACGGAATCACATAGAGTGGAGGGAAAAACGACTGCCTATGTGCCTCCGTATGAGTCCTAATTTCTCGTACCTTATCTTCGTGGTCCTTTCGCCCAATGTATCTCTGCTGGGGTAGAATCGTTGTAAAGAGTATTCTGCAGCATTGGCTCCTCACCTAGCTTGCGTTTATCGTGAATATCTTGCCCGGTGCGAAGTACCAAACGAATGGAAAAAGGAGCAGGTTACTCCAGTATACAAGAAAGGTAAAAAAACGGCCCAACAACTTTACAGACCAATATCCCTAACTTCTGTTTGCCGCATAATACTTGAACATGTTGTCAGTTCGAATATAATAAACGCCGCGCGGGATTAGGCGAGCGGTCTAGGGGGCTGCGGTCATAGACTGTGCGGCTGATCCCGGCGGAGGTTCGAGTCCTCCATCGGGCATAGGTGAGTGTGTTTGCCTTTAGGATAATTTAAGTGAAGTAGTGTGTAAGCTTAGGGACTGATGACCTTAGCAGTCAAGTCCCATAAGATTCCAGACATGTTTGAAAATTTGAATATAATAAACTTCCTTGAGACTTAAAAGCTCATGTGCACTAATCAGCATAGTTTTAGAAAGCATCGTCCATGCCCTGTTATCATGTCGTAAGCTGAGAACAATGGTTGAAGTGCAACATGCAGATTCCATGTTTCTATATTTCATGAAGCATTTTACGTGGTGCCCCATTGCAGGCTGTTAACGAAGATACGAGCATAGGGAATACGTTCACAGACATGTGAGAGGCTCAAAGACTTCTCAAATAATAGAGCCCATTATGTTCTCGATGTTGGGTGACAAAAGGTATCGTCAAAGGTGTTCCAGTGATGTGTGATAGGACCGCTGTTGTTCTCTAAATAGGTGAGTGAGTTGCTTGATAGGGTGGGCAGCAATCGGTGGTTGTTTGCTAGTGATGCCGTGGTGTACGGTGTAAGGTGTCGAAGTTAAGTGACTGTAAGAAGATACAAGATGACTTAGATAAAATTTCCAGTTGGTGTGTCGAATGGCTAAATGTGCGAACATGTCAGTTAATGCGGATGAAATCAAACCTGTAAACAAAAGAAAAATTCGGAGTAGGTATTAAAACCCATGGAGAAGGAGTAAAAACTTTTAGGTTCGATGACATTGTAATTCTGTCAGAAACTCCAAATCAAAGTACCCCAATCAACTCTGGGAACGATGCTGCAAAATACGAGCTCTGCTTGCACCATGTGCACGAGGCCATCAGTGTTCATCACATCTGCCAGCTGCTTGTACGAACTGCGTATTGCCTCAAAACCGATGCGACGGGATGTTGGTGTCGATGTGAACCATAACTTGCAGAAGATTGCACCGTGCACCGTGCGATCTTCAGTTCGTACTAGCGGCTGGCGGAGGTGGAGTAGACTACTGGCCTCATGTGCAGGGAGGAGCTGGTAATTTGTAGCATCGTCCCCAGAGCTGATTGGGGTACTTTGGTTTGGAGACAAGTGCTCGATTTCAACCAAAGGCGTCTGTGACGGTCTTGGCTTCAGGTTTATAGACCTGCGTTTTCGTTTTGTGATTTGTAGAACTCCCCTTGAAGGGTCAGGTTTGCGTTACATAAAAGAAACAGCTACTCTGATAGATAAGTATTGTGTAACGTGCATGAGGGTTTTTTGTGTTAGCTGTAGTTTTAAGCACTCTGATGAACAAGTGCCAGTCGATTTACAGAAAGGCAACTCAAACGGCGTTCGGCATAAGGACACTTCGCCTGTCACATTTTCATCGGTGAACTGTCGCAGTAGTCGTAATGACGTTCCCGAACTTACTGGCCTCCAGGAAAGATCTCGTGCTCAAATTATTCTTGGGACAGATAGCTGAGTAGAACCTGAAGTTTAAAGCTCTGAGGTATACAGCGAGTCGTGGAACGTACATCGGAAAGACAGTTTAGAGACCATAGGACGGGTGGTGTTCATTGCAATTGACATAAATATTGTCTCCAGTGTGATCGAAGTTCAGTGTGACGGAGAAGTCATCTGTTGCGACATAACATTTGTGGGTGAAGCCATGATAATTGTTAGATGTTTTTAACGGTCTTGTGATTCCTCTGTGCTACGATCAACAGCGCGTAAATACCTAGTTCCTGCTATACTGTTTGGAGGCGACATTAATGTGGCGAGTATGGACTGAGATATCTATGATTTCACTGTGGAAGATACCGACAGACAGTCATGCGAAATAATTTTAACACGTTTTCTGAAACTTGTGTTGAGCAGCTAGCTCGGTAGCTCACGGGAAATGGAAACTCCTTAAGCCTAGTAGACACTAATAGTTCCGACATTATCGTCAACGTCACTACAGAGACTGTGATTTGCTATCACGATGACATTACAGCAATTATGGTTACGAAAGTTAATAGATCAATGAAGAAGGCTAGGTGAATGCTTATGCTATATAGAGTAAATGAGCAATTATTAACATCACTAAGACAGTGAATTGGCGTCACTTAGTTCCAGTAAGATGGCTGTAGAGGAATTAAGGGCCACGTTTAAGCAGACTGTAAATCTTGGTGTAGAGAGTAATGTGCCTAGTAAGTGAAAAAAAAGTTGGAAAACCCCATCATCGTTTAATAGAAAAATTCGGCGGATGCTGAGAAAGCAGAGGGTGTTGAACTACAGTTTCAGAAGCGGTCTCACAAATAACAACAAGCGAAGATTAGTAGAGATTTGGCGTCTAGGAAAAGATCTGTTGTTGTTGTCTTCAGTCCTGAGACTGGTTTGATGCAGCTCTCCATGCTACTCTATCCTGTGCAAGCTTCTTCATCTCCCAGTACCTACTGCAACCTACATCCTTCTGAATCTGCTTAGTGTATTCATCTCTTGGTCTCCCTCTACGATTTTTACCGTCCACGCTGCCCTCCAATGCTAAATTTGTGATCCCTTGATGCCTCAAAACATGTCCTACCAACTGATCCCTTCTTCTAGTCAAGTTGTCCCACAATCATCTCCTCTCCCCAATCCTATTCAATACTTCCTTATTAGTTACGTGATCTATCCACCTTATCTTCAGCATTCTTCTATAGCACCACATTTCGAAAGCTTCTATTCTCTTCTTGTCCACACTAGTTATCGTCCATATTTCACTTCCATACATGGCTACACTCCATACAAATACTTTCAGAAACGACTTCCTGATACATAAATCTATATTCGATATTAACAAATTTCTCTTCTTCAGAAACGCTTTCTTTGTCATTGACAGTCTACATTTTATATCCTCACTACTTCGACCATCATCAGTTATTTTACTTCCTAAATAACAAAACTCTTTTACTACTTTAAGTGTCTCATTTCCTAATCTAATTCCCTCAGCATCACCCGATTTAATTTGACTACATTCCATTATCCTCGTTTTGCTTTTGTTGATGTTCATCTTATATCCTCCTTTCAAGACGCTGTCCATTCCGTTCAACTGCTCTTCCAAGTCCTTTTCCGTCTCTGACAGAATTACAATGTCATCGGCGAACCACAAAGTTTTTACTTCTTCTCCATGAATTTTAATACCTACTCCAAATTTTTCTTTTGTTTCCTTTACTGCTTGCTCAATATACAGATTGAATAACATCGGGGAGAGGCTACAACCTTGTCTCACTCCTTTCCCAACCACTGCTTCCCTTTCATGCCCCTCGACTCTTATGACTGCCATCTGGTTTCTGTACAAATTGTAAATAGCCTTTCGCTCCCTGTATTTTACCCCTGTATTTTGCCCTGAAAAGATCTATGAGCGAAGTATACAATAACAACCAGCGTCACATCTTAGCGCAAGATCCCGAAGCGAACCCGAAAAAATGCTGATCCTATGTAAAATCGCTAAATTGGTCTAAGCTTCCGTTCAGTCCCTTGTTGATCAGTCAGGTGCGGTAATTAAAGATAGCAAAACAAAAGCCGAGGTTTTAAATTTCACGTTCTGGAAATCGTTCTCACTTGAGAACCGTACAAACTTATCGTCATCTGACCATCTGGATGACTCCCGTATGGACGACGTAGTAGTAAGCATAACTGGAGTAGAGAAACAACTGAAAGAATGAAAGCAAATAAATCACAGTATACGGATGTAATTCGAATTCGATTTTACAAAAGCTACTATACAGCATTGCCCCCCTCCCCCCTCTCTCCCATAAACCATGGACCATGGCGCTGATGGGGAGTCTTGCGCGCCTAAGCGATACAGAGAGCCATCCCGCAGGTGAACCATAACGGAGGGGTATCTGCTGAGAGGTCAGACAAACATGTGGTTCCTGAAGAGTGGCAACGACTTTTTCAGTAGTTTCAGGGGCAGCAGTCTGGATAACTGACTGATTTGGCCTTGTAACATCAACCAAAATGGATTTGCTGTGCTGGTGCTGCAAACGGGGGAAAGCAAGGGGAAACTACAGCCGTAATTTTTCCCGATGATATGCAGCTTAACTTTATTTTTAAATTATGATGGTGTTCTCTTGGGTAAAATATTGCGGAGGTAAAATAGTCCCTCATACGGATCTCCGGGCAGGGGCTACTCAGAAGGACGTCGTTATCAGGGGAATGAAAACTGTCTTTTTTGAGATCGGAGCGTGGAATGTGAGATTGCTTAATCGGATAGGCAGGTCAGAAAATTTAAAAACGGAAATGCATGGGTTACAGTTAGATATAGTGGGAATTACTGAAATTCGGTGGCAGGAGGAACAAAACGTCTAGTCAGTTGAATACAGAGTTATCAATATAAAATCAAATAGGGTCAATGCTGGAGTTGGTTTAATAGTGAATAAAAAACAGGGACAAGGATAACCTACTATGAACAGCATAGTGAACGCATTATTGTAGCCACGATAGACACGAAGCCCACGACTAGCACATGAGTAATAGTTTATATGCCAACTAGCTCCGCAGATGATGAAGAGGTTTAAAACATGTATGATGTGATAAATCAAATTATTCAGATAGGTAAAGGAGCCGAAAATTTAATAGTCATAGGTGACAGGAATTCGATAGTAGGAAACGTAGGGGAAAGGAACGAAAGAGGAAGCCCTCTGGTCGAATTTTGTACAGAGGATAATTTAATCATAGCTAAATCTTGGTTTAAGAACCATGAGTGAAGGTTGTATATGCGTAAAAGACATGCAGATAGTGGAAGGTTTCACATAGATTATATAATGGTAAGACAGACATTTAGGAATGAGGTTTTAAATTTTAGGACATTTCCAGATCTGAACTCTGACCGCAATTTACTGGTTATGAACTGCAGATTAAAACTGAAGAAACTTCAAAAAGGTATTAATTAAAGGAGGTCGGACTTGGATAAACTGAAAGAACCAGAGGTTGTAGAGAAAATTAGAGAGAATATTAGGGAACGATTGGCTAGAACACAGGAAAGAAATACAGTAGAAAAAGAATGGCTGGCTTTGAGAGATGAATTAGTGAAGGGAGCAGAGGATCAAGTAGGTAAAAAAAGACGAGGGCTAGTAGAAATCCTTGGGTAACAGAAGACATACAGGATTCAATTGAGAAAAGGAGAAAATGTAAAAATGCAATAAAGGAAGCAGGCGAAAAGCAATACAAACGTCTCAAAAATGAGATCGACAGGAAGCGAATAATGGCTAAGTAGGGATGGCTAGAAGACAAAAGCAAGGACGTAGAGGCATATATCGCTAGCGGTAAGATGGATACTGCCTACAGGAAAGCTAAGCAGATCTTTGGACAAAAGAGAACCATCTGTATGAATATCTAGGGCTCAGATGGAAAAACCAGTCCTAAGGAAAGAAGGAAAAGCAGAAAGACGGAAGGATTGTAAAGATGGTCTACACAAGGGCGATGTACTTGAAGGCTAAGATTATAGAAACGTAATAGGACGTAGATGAAGATGAAATGGGAGATATGATACTACATGGATAATTTGACAGAGCACTGAAAGATCTAAGTCGAGAAAAGGTGCTGGGAGTAGACAATATTCCATCAAATTACTGATAGCCTCGACCAGGCAAGCGAAACTCAACCATCTGGTGAGGAAGATATATGAGACAGGCAATATACCGTCAGACTTCAAGAAGAATATAATAAATCCAATACAAAGGAAAACAGATGTTGAAAGTTGTGAAAATTACCGAACTGTCAGTTTAATAAGTCACGGCTGCAGAATACTAACACGAATTCTTTACTGACGAATGGAAAAACTGATAGAAGCCGACCTCGAGGAAGATCAGTTTGGATTCGGTATAAACGTCGGGACAATCGAGGCAATACTGGCCCTACGAATTGACTTTGAGGGGGGGGGGGGGGGGTTAAAGTAAGGCAAACATACGTTTCTAGCTTTTGTACATTTAGAGATACATTTTTAAATGTTGACTGGAATACTCTCTTTCAAATTCTGAAGGTGGCAGTAATAAAAGACGGGGAGCGAATGGCTATCTACAGCTTGTACAGAAACCAGATATCAGTTATAAGAGTCGAGGGGGATGAGGGGGAAACAGCGGTGGAGAAGGGAGTAAGAAAGGTTTGTAACCTATCCCGACGTTTTTCAATTTATAGGCTGAGCAAGCAGTAATGGAAACAAAAGAAAATTTTTGAGTAGGAATTAAAATTCATGGAGAAGGTTTGCCAATGACACTGTGATTCTGTCAGAGAGAGCAAAGTACTTGAAAGAGCAGTTGAACGAAATGGACAGTGCCTTGAAAGGGGAATATAAGATGAACAACAACAAGAGTAAAACCACGGTAACGGAATGTAGCTGAATTGAATCAGATGATGCTGAGGGAATTTGATTAGAAAATGAAACAATTATAGTAGTAGATGAGTTTTGCTACTTGGGAAGCTAAATAACTTATGAAGGTCGGAGCAGAGAGGATATTGAGCGGTGCGTGGCTTATGTTTCCGCCATCACTTGTCTTACAATCTGTTTTTAACGTACTTCCACCTCACTATGATAATATAAATTACTACTGTCACCGAGTAACTGCTTTGACTTACCGAGACTGGTGCTAGCAGCGTGTATCGATATATCCTCTCTCGTGGTACCTTTGGTCGACTGCTATTACTTCCTGGTCGTTGTCTGTCGTAGCGGAGTTCGGATCGCGAGTTCAGGCTGCCAGTCAGTTGGAACGCGTCTGGAGCGCAATCCGGACCAGCCAATGAGGGAGCTGCAATGCGGCACTAGTGCAGTCGGGTTGGAGCAGCTAGTTCTGTGTCGACGTGGCTCACCCGACCATTGCCGCCACTCATCGCTTTAGCTGGGCCACGGTCTTGGTGGAACGTCTGTCGGTCGTCCTATCAGACGACGCGTTTTGGCTCGCCGACAGTCCATGAGTCGGCTGTGTGTTTGTGCATCGACTCCCAATTTGTCTTCATGCGTGCTTAGTTTCTTTGGGTATTGTTCAGGTCTTTGTGCCAGTGTCTTCAGGTTGTTGTGTGTGTAGTTGGCGTTATGTCCACTGGCAACATGTTTTAAATGTTGTCGGCATACTGGCAGTGACTCAGTCGATTGCTGCGGACCATGGAAGTTATCTTCGCGCTGTTTTCTTCGGCTGGGTCTGCTGTCCAGTCGCTACGAGCTTCGTCGCCAAAGTTGAGTAGTGGTTTCAACTACCCAAGCAACGTCCACTCATGCTGTGTGGTTCGTTTCGGTGGTTCGCTGTTGGGGAGGTTTTCTTGTGTGCAACACCGAGAGTTAGTAATGCTGAAATTTAGCCACCATGCGGTGGAATTAATTATATTGGTTGACTACAATTCAAGGGTACCAGCGGAATTTACTGCCTTGTGGAAGTTAGTGTCCCGGTTACCTGCCCTGGCCACTAACGTTATCTGTTGTCGCTGTCCAACATGGTGTGTGATTTTCATAGCTAATATTGTGGATTACCACGTTCGTAACCTTATGTGTTTGAGTTCTTATATACCGATTGGTGGCAAGCAAGTCGTTTTGACGGTCGGGCCGTGACTGTCCCTTGGTTGGGTTCCGATGGATCAAGTGTAGTTGGGCTCACCACCTGTCTCACCTAAGTGAACGAGGGCCGACCGACCCCCTGGAGGCTTTTTAGTGCTGATGTCGTTATAGTCTTCCTCACGGGTATTTAATTGTCTGTTTATGATATATCATAGACATCGCCTTAAAAGATGGTTTTGACCTTTTGAAATTTAATTGTGGGCTCGGCCGTTTGTATTGCACCTTGTATGTGTTTGCTCTATCTCCTTTTGCCTTAAGGCTTTCCACCTAGCAGTCATAGATATATATGAAGGACTTGGAGAGATATAGTCAGAAGCCAAAACCCACAACTTTCACGAAATTGAGTTTTTCATGTTGCAGCATTTTTAACAATGTCTTCTTCACAATGTGTGAAAAAGTTCCATGTTGCTGCAACAGATTGCTGGCTGTGATGGAGTGCAGTTGTATGCTGTACCATCTGGTGGTAGTCAGAAGATACATAGTCAGAAGCCACGGCATAATGGCAGGTGGGTCAGGAAAGTCTGAAGCATCTTCCGGTCGTCAACGCATATATGACACAGACAGTAGTGGAAGTGAAGAGCTTTACCCTTTGGATCCTGACAATAATGAATCTTGGCATCCATCGACCAGCAGTTCCAGCTCAGATGATGTTTCGGTAAGTATATAAAACGGTTTATTTCTGGTGATTAATTATCTGTGGCTTGTGACTTTGTTTCTCTCAACATTGACAACGCATTTGACAGCCATCCTGTGTGTTAATGATGAAACTTGATGGCCACATTTATATTACTGCTTAATGATGCAGTAATGTAGTTTCAAATGCAAAACAAATATTTTCTCATTAATGTGATTTCAGCAAAATTTAATGTTTTGTGTGGCTTATGACTATATCTCACGCAAATTCTTAGACTATTTTACTCTTCATATTATAACTTGAAATAAGTAGAATAAGTGAAGAATCACCCGAAAAACCAAAGCCTCCACGAAAAAGAAAACGAAATATTGATCAATGGAAGAAAAATAAAGCAAAACGTCGACAAAATGCTGGCAGATGTAACAGTCTTTAAAAACCCACAAGACTGTTCAGGCTGCTAGTATAGGAAGTCCCTGTACTTGTTTCAATAAATGCTTCACAAAACTACTTGGAGAGGAAAAAAACAATTTTCATTCATTTTGGGACATAGGAAATTTTAATGCCCAGAACACTTACCTGATGAGCTGTATGAAAATAGAACCGAAACAGGGGAGGTTTGTTCACTATTTAAATAAAAAAATGTTTAATATTTTGTGCATTTATTTCATTTTGTTATATTTGTCATAATTTCTTTCAAAGCTATCTAAAAAAGACTTCCCATAAAGTATCAAGCAAGGATGTTACATTTTCTTATAACGTGAGGGTATGCAGAATAGAAGTCATTATATGCAAGGATGCTTTCCTAAGGGTTCATGACTTGCAGATACATGCACGAAGAGTGAGGAATTTGCAACATTAAATGAAGCAGGGATTTGCAGTGCCAAAAGAAGATGGAAGAGGTTTATATGTTACTCTGTGCAATACGTTAGGGATGTACACAAACTGAGTACTATACAAATATTTCAATTAGGAAGAGGATATAAGCACATCTTTCTTTTCTCTCATGAAAACATGGAAACTACCCACATAAATTTCAAGACAAAGCTGTACAAAGTGTTAGAGAATTTCTCAATGCCATACCGAAATATAACAGTCATGACAGTAGGCAACAGAACTCCAATAAATTGTATTTGGATTGTGATCTAACAACTGCTTCCTTATTTCGAGGTAAATACTCAGAATACTGCAAAGAAAAGCAGGTTCCTGTAGTATCTGAAAGTAAATTCCGAGATATTTTCATATCTGAATTTAACATAGGCTTCAAACTACCAAACAGTGACACTTGTTCAAAATATGATGGATTTCTAATTTCAATAAATAACCCATAATTATGTGCAGAAGAAGTCGCGGAAAAGAAACAACAATATGACCTGCATCTCAAAAAGTTTGACAGACGACAAAATATGATTGCATCTTTAACTGCTCTGGCTAAAGAAAATTCGAAAGAGCTTCATGTGATAGCAGTGGATATGCAGCAAACGTTCCCCACACGTAAAGTAACAGTTGGTCCAGTATTTTACAAGAGAAAAATATGGACATACAACTATGGTATCCATGACTGTGGATCAAATAAGAGTTATATGTTTCTGTGGAGCGAGATAGATGGAGGACGGGGTTCAGATGAGTTTGGGAGCTGCTTATTGAAGTACATGGAGATAACTAATCCTCAGACAAAACATCTCCACATAATCACAGACAACTGGAAGGGTCAGGCCAAGAATTGGACTATTATTGCTTTGGATAGGTCCTTGTTGCTACCAAAAGATTTGATTCTGTCCAGCATTACTTCCCTGTGGTAGGTCACACATGCTACCTTGTGATCTTGATTTTGGTCGCATTGAACGGTATGCAAGAAACAGACGTCCAATAGTGTACACTCCAGATGAATGGGCAGAAGCAATAAAATCTGTGAGTCCAAAACATTTCATTGTAACTAAAATGGAAAGAGAAGACTTCAGAAGTTTGGAAAGCCTGAAGACATTGATCTCAAAACGTACAGAAACCACGTCTGGAGATCCCCACCATTTCAATGAAGCTACTCAATTTAAGTCTGAGTCTGTAGATTCCTTCAAGCTAAGTGTAATGCACTCTTATTCAGACATAGGAGCTTTCATGTCAATGGATATTCGTGTCAAAAGAAAGGAAGGCTAGTCGAAACAAATCCATATCAGCTGCAATAAGGTACAGAAAACCACTACCAATTAACCAGAAAAAAGTTTACGATGTACTCTCTTGTACCATACATACCTGCAGCAAATAAAGATTTCTTTCGGTCATGTACTGTAAATAACTTGTACAATGATGAGGTAGAGGAAATCCATTGATGCAACTGTATCAATGAAAATGTAATTTATACATCTCAGATACCTGATATGTATATATGAATGTATAAAAATTATATTTTCTGCTTGCTATGTAAGAGTAGTTAAAATAAATCCTTACAAATTAATACTTTATGTTTTAAACAATTTTTGGGAGATATCGTCATAAGCCACCGTTGACTACATCTTAATTAGAATCATTCTAATATAAATATTTTATAGCATGCAGAGAGTTGACTATTTAACAACATGCTTCGCAAGTATTAAGCAAGTGTTTGCAGTAGAAATAAAGTTTCTATTTTGTATTAAACATTTTCAGACCTCCGTGGAACTTCAAACTCGCTGTATCTCAAAACTAGTTCGATGTGGCTTATGACTATATGTCTTCGACCCCTTCACATACATAATTTTAATTATTTCATTTACTATTTTAACTGCATTTTTACCTTGCTGATTTTTAAGATTTTGTTTGGAGGCCTTCAGCCGTGAGTGATTTGCATTTTCAAACTTGTAGTTGTCAAAGTTCTGCTATGTGCCGCTTTGGTTATAAATGTGTTATTAAATTACAAATTATGAATGATCCAGACGGACACCTTATTTGGCCATTTCCTCAATCATAACCATCGTTTCTGCCCAGCGGGGTTAGCGGGCGTATCAGATATAAAATGTAAACTGGCTGAGGGAAGGAAAGTGTTTCTGAAGAAGAGAAATTTGTTAAAATCGAGTATACAGTTACGTGTGAGGAATTATTTTCTGAAAGTATTTGTATGTAGTGTAGACGTGCATGGAAACATGGATTACAAATAGTTTACAGAAGAAGAGAATACAATCTTTCGTAATTAGTTGCTACAGAAGAATGCTGAAGATTAGATGGGTAGATCACTTAACAGGTACTAAATAGAATCGGAAAGAAGAGGAATTTGTGCCACAACTTGACAAGGAGGAGAGATCGGTTGATCAGACAAGTTCTGTGGCATGAAGGGACCACCAGTTTAGCACTGCAGGGAAGCGTGGAGAGTTATCAGTTAGACGGCCCTTATAGCAGACAAGCAATTTGGACAGCACTTATCAAAACATCGCCAATGAATGTAAACATCAACAAACTTTCCTCATAAACATGACACTGCTTAGTGAAAAGCCATGTGACAGAGATCCACCTGCTGGAATTAATGTGACAAAGTGTGGCACTTGGCAGAATCGATGATATAAGCGCACCAGCAGAGTCAGACCGGCAGAGTGTACCTACAGCTAGGCCAGCTCCGGCCAATACCTACGCCGTCTCTAGCTCAGTAGACTCTCGTCGTAGTCTTTCTGTAGAAATATGTATCTCGTTTGGAGTAACGACACCTTGGAATTGTATAGTGTAGTTCTTTGTCTGTTATTATTTCGTTTCATTGTAACTTTTTTCTGACTTTTCCCACTACAAGAGTTATTGTTTATCCAGTTGTTCGTAAGTTTGGTATTAGTGCAAGCCAAGAAAGCGTTTTAATTAAATAAAGTGTGTTCAAACTTGATCGTTAGATCTCTCCTGCCGACAACAGGACACTACAGTTATTGGCGACGAGTATAAAACTTTAATTTTCGTTCGAATTGGCCTTCTTAGAGGAATTTCTTCAGTCCTTTTTGGAAACTCTACAGCAGATTCAGGCAGCGCTCACAAGGTCAAAACATGGCTCTCACTCCCTGGCGTTGCGAGATGTAGCTCACAGAGTTGATTCCATAGTGGGTAAGTGCAATACTTTGCACGTGGCTCCAACAACGTTTCCGGTTCTCGATCGGTCTTTCGAACCATGTTCAAATTATGTCGAATGGTTAGAACCACATTTACTGGCACATGGAATCCATGACGAAAATCGAAATCATCCTTTGTTTTAACAACAGTCAGTCCACAGGTGTATCGTTTAATTCAAGAATTGAAGTCTGAGCAGTCACCTCGAGATCTCGACGTAACCCACATTGAGTTCTGCCTTTTTGAATAATTTGACTCACAAATACACGTCACTTCCAGCCATGAGGCTTCCTTTTCTTGTCGAAAGTCCTCATGTCAGACATATTGGGAATGGATTACGACGCTCCAGGGTCCCTCCTACGACTACAAATTTGCGGTGTGCCAACGTTGCCTCCTTGCAGTGCTGTGCCACAACGTTGATTCACAATATGGTGGTATTTCACCCACCTAGAGAGGGTCATCCAGCTGATATTTTGAAGTTAGAGGACCGGTCCCTCGACACGTGTCTGCCGATCTCTCGTATGTTTGAACAGACTCACCGGCTACTACCGCCGTGTCTTGACCCGATGGTTTTCGCGGCTCTCCAGTTGCCTAGCGCCGAGCGGGAGTCTCGCTGGGCCATTGGTACACTCCGTGACATAAAGTCTTTCGCACGTTGTCCATGATGTCTGGACTCCTCCCGGACTCACCAACGGTCGGGGTGCCCCACCGGCGAGGAAGGTGCAGGGCTTGCAACCGGATGGGTCATATCGCATTTGTGTGTCAAGCATCACAGAAATATCTCATAGATGTCACGCTTCCTGCGGATGCACAGACTCGTCACGCATCCTCACTGCACGACCTGGAACCCTCGCATTCCATTGACAGACAAGTATTCTCCATCATTCCGCACTCAGGAGCCCGTTTCCTCCTTACCTTGTTGGTACCGCTTATTTCTTTATTCCAAATTGACACGGCATCTTCCGTTTCTATTGTGGATGGTGCCACATACCAAGGCTTGGGCTCACCAGCTGTGTCTCCGTCTAGCCGGCCGGTGTGGCTGTGCGGTTCTAGGGGCTTCAGTCTGGAACCGCGTAACCGTTACGGTCGCAGGTTCGAATCCTGCCTCGGGCATGGATGTGTGTGATGTCCTTAGGCTAGTTAGGGTTAAGTAGTTCTACGTTCTATTGGAATGATGATCACATATGTTAAGTTCTACAGTGCTCAGAGCCATTTGAACTTTTTTTTTTTTTGTTTTGTCTCCGTCTCTCGCGACTTGTGTAGTTTTGGTAATCACCATCCATCAGTCGACGGCGTTTTTTCAACACAATTCTCCTACGAAGGTCTTACCTTCACCACTCAGTTTTTGGTGGTCGGCTCCCCCGGCGCCACTACACTAACCTTCTGGGTTTGGGCAATTTAGGTCATCTGGGTTTGTCGTTTGACGAGGTACAGCCGGTATCGATCCTCTCCTCCATTACCCTCCTCATTGCGCATAAAATACAACATGTTGTTCTCATCGTAAAAACCAGGGGTTTCACATGTTCAGCGTCTTCTCTCTGCTATACCTCGCTTTTGAAGCGCCACCCAGTCTCTGCGACAGGCTCCAGGTTAAATTTACCGTTTACAAGGAATCCTTTCTCCTGTCTCGCACAGTCGTTGGGTGACACCTATCGTGTTAGTGAAGCTGGACAGTGCTTTACTTATCTGTGGCGAATTTATGGTCACGGTAAATTATCGGTCTGTCACCGACTCATATCTTATCCCATTGGTGGATGACATACACGTTTTGTGAGCTCAACCGTTCTCGCAAAAACTGGTTTGCGCGATGTTGATCTGCAGCTGCCGATCGACGAGGAATCGCAGCAGATCCTAGTCATCAACAACCTGTGTGGCCTTTCCTGGTAATCACTTCCCGTTTGACATTACCAGCGCCTATGCCATTTTCCATTGTTATTTGTAACTCTTCACAAATCAGGTGCACAATGTGACAAATGCCATCGTCAGTGGCCCATCCACGGTGGACAAGCTGGGTAGGCTGTTTCAGGTACTTTCCCAGACTAACATGAATAGCCAGAAAGAAAAATGTGACTTTTATGTGCGCGAAGTCAGTTATAATGGGTTAATTAGTGATGCCTGTGGGCTACACACCTCTAAGGAGTATGTCAAGGTGATACAAAACCAGCCTCCTCCCACCGATGTGAAGCACGCGCAATCCATAGACAGTCACATTAACTATTATCAGCTTTTAATACCCCACCCCGCCGACATTTCGGTGACCCAGATGGGGTTGTTGGACAAGGGTATGCATTGGTGTTGGAACGCGGCGTGCAAAAAGGCTATCACAATTCTCTCTTCCAACCACCTAGTGTGGCTGCTTACAACCCTTCCCTGCTCCTCAGTGTCGCTGCTGATGCATCAGGCTATGCTCTGGGTGCAAGGACGCACTCTGACCGAGCGCCGAGCGAAGCCTGGAGAGTGCTGAGTAAGGGAAGTGAGGCCAGCACGGTAAGTTACACTGCAATTTACTACAGAGTAATAACAATAAGCTGCCACCGAGGGTACAAAACGTCCTCCTGCCGGATATAATTAGTGGGGCACAGGCAGCAATGGACAGAAGTATTTTGGAAGCAATTCGGATCTGAGGAGGGACGTGGTCCGTGTCCGAATGTTCAATCTTCATGGTCCGTCCATGACGGGACCTCGCGGACATCGCGGCTAACGGCTTCCCAGACGCCGGTGTAGCACGCTTCGGCAGCTGACCTCATGGCGACGCGGCTCTATGGGCGTGCCCATACTGGGGGCGCCGAGCAGCGACGAGTGCATCTCAACCACAGGGCACCCTGGCTTCAGCTTAGTACTGGTGGCGCGAGTTGCGCGCATTGTCGGAGAATCTACACAGCAGCAGCCAGATGGAGGGATCCGCAGGGCTGGGCAGCGACGACGAGGGGAAGATTGTAAAGAAAGTTCAATAAACAATTGTACAACTCCACGCCGTCTCAGTCTTTGTCGCAGCCATTGTGCCTGCTGCTAACAAGTACTGCAGAAGTCGTAACAAGTAGCAAACGGCGATAACAAGTACTGCAGAAGCCGTAATAAGTGGTCATCTAACACTGGCGATGTTCGACTTTGATATTGGCTGCCACGCCTCTGAAATGCTGATTTCATCTCCCGGCTGCCTGCTGGAGCTGACCATGAATTTGACGACTGCCCCTTTCAATGTGGAAACAAATGTGGACACAGCTTTGGACGCACTTCCATTGGACGCCGATGCAGTCCAGTGGGCAACTACTCAGGATCAGACACCGTAAGCTATCCCTCACCAAATTACTGTGGGTTGGTTGTACAGCTTTTGTAGCATCTGCGATGTGGTGGTCCTGCATTTTTGGGATCATCGACACAATTTCTTTATGTGCAGTGGTGTCACACTTTCATGTAGTGGTTTGGACATTCCCTGGATGGTCATACCACATGCCTTGAGCCTCTGTGCCCTCGGCCTCCTCCATGACGGTGACTTAGGTATTGTCATCAACTAACAGCTGGCCCATTGACACGTTTATTGATACAGATTAGATAAAGACATTGCCTCCCTCCTGTCGGCCTGCACCATATGCTGAATGTGTCAGGCAGCACCCTGACAACAGTATTTATTGTGGCAAGACGTAGGTGAATAGTGGGAATGTCTATGCTTGGATTTTGTAGAGCCATTTCATGGATCACAACGTCTCATTGTGGTCGACTCCAGTTCAGGATACTGTTAAATCTCCTGCATGATGAACACCACTTCTGCTGAGACTACCAATTTCTCCAGTGCTAGCCACTGCTCTTTTCTGTCGAGGGACTCCTCAGAACGATAGTTATGGGTAACCGTCCACAGTTTACTTCAACCGACTTTAAGCAATGCTGTGCTGCCAATGGGATTTTATTCATCCACTCCATCCCATTTCGCCCTGCATCAATTGGCCAGTGAGAATGTTTTGTGTGGATGCTCAAGGCTCAACTCGATAAACTGCTGAACCATCACCGACTGGATGAGGCTGTGCTTTTTTTGGTTACATACCATTCTCCCCCAATTGTTGGTAAAAGGCCAGTGGAGAAACTTTACCATCAAACATTCCACTCTTCCTTATCTGCCCTTATTCCCAAGACTTCTCACCGTCTGCCCACACTCCAGCGCCCTCCTTCCTCATTGAGGAGGACATCTGGGCATAGATATTCTTTCATCCACAGGTGCACTGGGCACCTGCTGTGATCACCAACTCTGTGGCCAGGTGATGGCATCTCTCCAATGGGCTGATGGTTCCGTCACCTGCTGGCACCTCAACCAGTTCTGGCCTATCTGGCCGACCATGATGATCTGGGACAACTGCCAGGGCCTGTCAGCAGCCGCCCTGTGACTGAACTTCTGCTTCTGCATCCACCTCCTGTTGCCCCTGGTGCATCGGCATCAGCCCCTGACTGCCACAAATCTACAGACATCGACCAGGACAACCCCACTCCTATTAACGTTTGTGGTGCTGTGCATTCTTTTCCTAGGGGAGAATGGCGTAGCGGTCCCTTACCAGTTAGAGGACCTGCACAACAGAAAAGCCAGATGGGCTGTAGATCTCCCTTGAAGACCTCCTATCATAACATCGCAAGTGAATGCAAACGTCAACAAACTTTCCACATAAACACGGCACTACTGCGTGAAAAGCCATGTGACACAGATCCACCAATTGGAACTAATGTGACTAATCGTAGCACTCCGCAGAATTGGTGCTATAAGCGCACCAGCACAGTCAGAAAAGCAGTGTGTACCTACATATACACTGACTCTAGCCCAGTATACACTCACCATAGTCTTTCTGTAGAAAATGGTATCTTTTTGGTCATAACGCCACTTTGGAATTGTGTAGTGTGGTATTTTGGTTGTTATTATTTCTTTTCTTTTTCTTGTAACATTTTTATGGCTTTTGCCACCACAAGAATTATTGTGTTTCTAGTCGTTCTTAAGTTTGGAAACCAGTGCATGTCAGGAAGGCGTTTTAGTTAAATAAAATGTGTTCAAACGTGATCGTTAGTACTTTCCTGTCGAATAAGGTGGAAGATGTGCAACTACACTCCCGACGTCCATGGCGAGGTCCATCTTTACAACCACGATACCATTCTGCTCGGCTCAGATGGACCCAAAAACATGCCGAATGAACCGCTCATAATTGGTATCACATTCTATTCACTGACAAGTGTCGCATATGCCTTTATCTAGACAAACGTCGGAGACGTGTATGAAGGCAACCCGGTCAAGCACAACAGCTTAGCCCGTCGTAGTGGCCGAATGGTTCTAGCATGATGGAGGTTTCCTGCTGTTTTGGGATGGCATTATGTGGGGCCGACGTAACGCCGCTGATAGCCATGGAAGGCATGGTAATGGCTGTACGATACATGAAAGCCGTCCTCCGAACGATAGTGCAACCATATCGGCAGCATATTAGCGAGGCATTCGACTTCACAGGCGACAATTCGCGCCCCCATTGTGCACGTCTTCTGAATGACTTCCTTCAGGATAACGATATCGCTCCACTAGAGTGGCCAGCATGTTCTTATACATGAACTCTGTCGGACATACCTGGGATAGATTGGAGAGGGCTCTTTATGGACGACGTGATCACCAACCACTCTGAGGGGTTTACGCCGAATCGCCGTTCAGAAGCGGGACAATCTGCACCAAAAGTGAGATGATGAACTTGTGCCTTAGAGGTACCGGTGTGTACAACAATCTGGACCACCTCCTTTCCACGTCACGCTGTATGGTGGTACAACATGCAATGTGTGGTTTTCATGAGAAATAAAGAGGGCGGAAATGATGTTTGTTTATCTCTATTCCAATGTTCTGTACAGGTTCCGGCACCCTCGGTGCCAATGTGATGCAAAACGCTTTGGATGTGTGTGTTTTGGAAGAAGAATGGCTATTTGCAAGTGGTCATAAAAGTTCCAGTTCCGACTCTGTTAACATGATGCGCAGTATACACTTTTAAATTACTTTTTTGAGAAAAAAGGAAAACACCTGACTAAACTATCTCTTTCCTTTCCCTGAGAGCTAGGGGAGGGGTGCGGCCACTTTGGTGGGCGGGTATGGGCTTCGTTGAGTACAGTGAGGCAGCCGAGACACATCACCACCTAGAAAGAGTTTCTAATCGACACCCTGGCAACAACTCCCCCAACGTATACAAACAATAGATGCGGTTACTCACATTAACAATGGGAACGATCATCAGTATTAGTTAGTATGTATGTGACTATCGAGGCATTGTTTATTTTGCTAATGAGGGCTGAATTAAATCAGCAGATGCTATAAACTTTAATTGGCAGGATTAACTGTGAGGTTATCATCAGTAGTTAACTGTTTGGTGGACCGTTACATTTTAATAGAGGACTAATCAGAATTATTATTCACTCTCGGAACTAGGGCATCGGTATCAGACTATCCCCTTAGGATGAAGGATATAAAAGAGCTGTTGTGAATGAGGAAATGAAGTATAGGTCAGATGTAATTAGTAATACCGTTTGGCGATAATGGATAATAGTTTATCCGCTGAGAATGGGAAGTTTGTTAGCTTAGCTGCAAATGAGTAGGTGTGAACGATCGTTTAAGAAAGTAGAAAACAGATTGACTAATAGTAGTAATAAAGGAAGTGAGAAGAGTGAAGTACGTAAGTGTTGATATTAATCTTGCTACCTTGTGAATGATGAATAAGGTAAAAGTTCGTGGAATGTATGTGTAATATAATGGAAACATTTAACCCTCTTGAAACGATACTACAACAGTATTTGCAATGGTGTTGGAGGAATTATGAGTGAAAGATTCGGTTTGTTATGTCACACCTAGAAGAGCTAAGTAATGAGGAATACGTCTTAAGAGAAGTTTGCTAGACGGATACAATACTGTAAACTATTAAGAGAAAATATTGGTCTCTCTTACTGATAAATTGATGACAGACGATGGCAGGATACGGACGTTTCTTTGAATGGCTTGTAAATGGAGATAAATGGTATGATCACTGCAGAGATTAAAAATATGTAATTAAAGTATTAAAAAGTCGGCTACTCGTCCATGTGCGGAAACGTATGAGAGGAAAGAAATCAAAGGATGTTATTGATATCGTAGGTCGCTTAAGGAATTTAGATAGTCTAGAACGAGATAAGGGAGATACGCGACTTCCTAAGAAACTAGTTAATTTTTGTAACATGAGAGAAACCCCAAGAGATATTTTGCGGTAAAAAGGTTGAATATTGTTACGTTATGGACCACGTGAGGGAAGAACTGGCAGCAATACCTCATGGTGAAGCCGAGTTTCTGGAACACTCGTGTGATAGTAGTGAAGCAAGTAATTGCAGTCAGCAATCAGTTGGATTACCCACTGCTGCAGATCCAGAATATCTGAGTGATACATTAAATTTCTTTTATGAGGATAATCCAGTACGTGTGTACGAGAGAATATATATAGCAATGGCTGAAATGGTTAGTCCACCGTTTCTCGTGGACGACCGAATTAGTGTCTATCTGGAGGAGAATCAAATGGTTGTGTCAGAAATCGTAGAGAAACGATAGATGATGCAGTCATTCCTTGGTTGAGCGTGGAGAGCAGTATCAGCGGCTTTCAAAAGATGAAACAGGTAGTCATTATAGTAGGCGCAAAAGAACCACTAATCGATACGGTGATAACACTGTTACCCACGCGCTACAGTATCAATGGACCTCAGGAGGAAGAACCCATGATTATGTGTGTTAGTAGAAATAGAGAACCCAGCAGTAAGTAAAGTTGTGATGGGAGAGGATGGTATTGATCGTCCTCAGGAGGAAAAAGCCTAGTGTTAACACTGCTAAGGAATACGATAATAAGCACATCTTCTTCCTTTTCTTCTCAAAATGGTTCAAATGGCTCTGAGGACTATGGGACTTAACATTAAGGTCATCAGCCCCCTAGAACTTAGAACTACTTAAACTTAACTAACCTAAGGACATCACACAACACCCAGCCATCACGAGGCAGAGAAAATCCCTGACCCCGCCTGGAATCGAACCCGGGGACCCGGGCGTGGGGAGCGAGAACGCTACCGCACGACCACGAGATGCGGGCTTTTTCTTCTCGTTATTTCTGGTAAGTATCTAGTTGAATGTAGGTAAAAGAATAATGTTAACAGTCCATGGAGTCAGCTGGCTAGTTAAATAAAATCATGTCAGCCATGGTTTAACGCGTTCAGCATCACTATGCCCGTGCGCCGTACTAGCGCGCATGTATCGGCCGTGTGGATGACGGCCGTGTCCGGTACAGGTGCTGCTTTCCACTCGCTGAAACGTGTTTTCCCGCATGCTACACGACTGTCAGCTCTAGGATTGCCGTAATAGTTCACATCTTGTCCACTAGATGCAGCAGGAGTCGATTTACAAGTGTGACTTCACTGAACATGTTGCAGGAACATCCGATACTAGCTCCCGGAACTGTCATGAAGAAAATAATGGTCCTACCAACAAGATTCAAAACAAGTACTCTGATACAAAATGAAAATGGTTTTGGCGTTTTTGAGGAAGTGCCCTATTCTAGTGGAATGGAAATATAAACGAGATGTACATCGCCTCATCAACAACATCACCAACTACCAAAGAGTTTTTGTATTTTCAAAAGAAGACTGTAAAAAAACAATGAAGTCAAACGTTGTCATAGATTACAAAGTGAACAAACACTTCTCTCAACCCTTTACATCAGCACTAAAATTACTACCCACTCCCACGCAAATAAGTAGTGATAAATTCTGTTTTTCTAGTTTTCTAATGTTTCCTGTGATTGGCTCTATTTCGTGCCTGTCAACCAAGCAAAAAATACGTCTAGTGGGACTTATAACAGTAGTTGACATAGACGTGGTACCGGCAGGTGGTCAAACTCGATGAGTGTAGCCAACACTAACCGCTATCCTAGGCAGATATTCAACAGAGTAAACGCCAAAAGTTGCATGGAAATTTGCTCGCACAATGAAAGGAAAGTAACTGGCAAAAGGAAAGACAGAAGATGATGATGCCAGAACTTCACTGTTGTATTGTGTGTACCTCTATGCTTTCACGATCACCCTTTGCAAGTAATTTAATTAAAAATGACATGTATTCACGATCTGTCATACAATATAAAATAAACGTTCGATTGCAAAGTATTTTTTTTTTGTACTTGAAGTCTTTGTCAGGAAATTTAAAAAGTTTCCAGGGAGTATTTTTTTCTTGTTTTTCGCAACGCTAATGCACCAGTGGTGATACGAACGTGTGTATAAACAAGCATATTTCCTAACCTATAATGTATATTGTTAAAAATGATGTTAGTCGTGCCTCCATGATGCTTGACTATTGTGTAATTATTCTTTAAACCTTCAAGAAAATCGTCATTTCATATACACGCTCGAAGAGGAGAGATATGAACGTTCAATTCGTTATGCATGTCTGAATTTATCTAATATTTCGTGATTAAGAAAACGGATGGAATTTTAAGATAGCTCCAGTTTATTTCATACAGATATAGCTACGCATTATGTAGCCTGTTTAGAAAAAAGAAAGTAAGTGTCAGTGAAGACGGAAAACCTCAGTTTAGATATAAAAAGAGTATTTACTTAAATACCAATTGCATTATGACAAGAAAAGGGAAAAGAATATGTTCAGTAGTTGTGGGTTTCACAAATACGAAATAAAAAGCCATGTGAAATTGTATCATGAATTGCACATTAGAAGAAAACGAACACACAATATTTTTCTGGGTCTCTCGTAAACGCAAGGAAAAAAAACTACTTTGTTAGTTACTGAAGTGAAGGAAATGAACGCATAATTCAGATTTCAGCAAATGTTCGCTAAGTCTACCGTCACAAAGAAGAGACATGAGGAAGTGGCCTCGAAAACAATAGGCAATAATGCTGACGCCGGAAATAACTTAGGGCTTCATTGGGAAAAATCCATCATAGTTGATAATGCAGATTATGAGTCTGTACGATTTCCAACCCAGGCGCAGATCTACAACTACAGCGTATCTTTAAAGACAAATAAATGATTCTGCGTAATTGGTTTGTAAATACATAGAGTGTTCATAAAGTAAGGTTCTAACGAGCTCACTTAGGGGCGGAGAGAGCTAGTTTAAATGTAACAACAGCGCTGCGTCTCTTGCTTCCCATATAACTCACTGTTCTTGCCTGTCCCCACCTTTCAGCGAAGCTTATTCTTGACATAGCACCCGTTAACGCTGGAAGAGAAAGTTCATGTTCACGCCAAGTGTGAATTGCGTTCGCTGTTTAGATTTATGTGGTTTAAGGGGCCTATCCCTATTGAAATCCACCGCCAGTTGACCGATGTGTAAGGAGAAAAGTAAGTGGACGTAAAAAAAAAAGGAGCGTAAGTGGTGTAGGGAGTTCGCAGACGCCGTAGAAACGATCACGACGAAGCCAGCCGCGGGCTGCCGTCAGTTTCTGACGAGACAGTGAAGAAAGTCGAAGACGTTCTGCTTGCGGCTCAGCACGTGACTGTGTAAGAGATTTCCGAACTGATAGTCTGTAAGACTACAATGGACAAGTTTCTGACGGACATTTGAATAATGAGAATGTGTCTGCCAGGTGGGTGCCACAGGTTGTCATTTGAACACAAAAAGAAGCGCATCGAAAGTGGTCGCAAGTTTCTGCGCCGTTACCAGGAAGAATGAGAGGAATATCTAGATTCAGTTGCAACCCGGGACGAGACTTGGGTCCCCTACCTCATGCCGGAGACTAAGGAGGAGTCAAAACAATGGCGGCATTCTGGTTCTCCAAATATCGAGAAGTTAAAGCAAACGCCGTCAGCGGGAGAGGTTATGGCTTCGGTATTCTGGGAGGGACGGACGTTGTGCTGGTCGACTTCTTGGGAAGAGGCACAACAATCAATGCGTCAAGGTACTGCGAGACACTAACAAAGCTACGCCGGGTTATACAGAACTAAAGGAGGTGGTCAGCTGGCGAAGGGAGTTTGTTTACACCATGACAACCCCCGCCTTCACTTCGTCACCACCACGACAGGTCTCTAAATTTGACATTCCTCCATACAGCCCCGATTTGGCTCCCATGGCTACTATTGGTTCCCAGCTTTAAAGAACACTTGGAGAGGAATGAAATTCTCAAGCGAAGAGGGGCTGACGGCAGCTTTCTATTCCTTCCTGCACGAGTCAGTAGGAGACTGCTACGACGCCAATATGTAAAATCTTCTGGGGAGTCTGCAACGATGCATCGATCGGGACGGTGAATAGCTAAAAGTCAAAGGTTTCAGCATATGTAATTGATTTTGCAATGAAATTATGTTTAGCATGAGAAAAACCCTCGTAATATGGCTCAAATGGCTCTCAGCACTATGGGACTTAATATCTATGGTCATCAGTCCCCTAGAATTTAGAACTACTTAAACCTAACTAACCTAAGGACATCACACACATCCATGCCCGAGGCAGGATTCGAACCTGCGACCGTAGCAGTCACGCGGTTCCGGAATGAGCACCTTAACCGCGAGACCACTGCGGCCGGCCCTCGTAATATGGCCAAAAGGATTGGCGTATGTCACAAATATACAGAGAAGTGATTCAAATTCGGCTCGTGCGGTAATGAGTGTGTGTATTTTAGTAGCTAAGTAGAGAAAAAGTTTCTCATTGTAGTGAGATACAAATACTAGTTCTGGGAATTCTCTTTACTACTACGTTGCTGAAGCAGGGCGTTTTTAGGCAGGAGGTGGCTTTAAACGTATGACACAGGCAGATAATTCCTAAAACATGGTCATGCGGGACTCTACGTGTTATCAGTGAAGAGACAAAGGCGCAGACATTAGTAGTGTGTATGATGTAGGGAAATATGAGTAATATACAATATGTACAAAATCCAAGACGGAACCATAAAGTGGAAGTTTCAGAAAGAAGTGCACTATTTAACAAGTGTGTAAGGCGGGGATTTTGTCTTTTTCCCACACGTTGAAGAAGGTTCCATAGTGGGATTAAAATTCAAGATGAAAGCATTGTTGTTGTTGTGGTCTTCAGTCCAGAGACTGGTTTGATGCAGCTCTCCATGCTACTCTATCCTGTGAAAGCTTCTTCATCTCCCAGAACCCACTGCAACCCACATGCTTCTGAATCTGCTTAGGGTATTCATCTCTTGGTCTCCCTCTACGATTTTTACCAACTACGCTGCCCTCCAATACTAAATTGGTGATCCCTTGATCCCTCAGAATATGTCCTACCAACCGATCCCTTCTTCTGGTCAAGTTGTGCCACAAACTTCTCTTTTCCCCAATCCTATTCAATACTTCCTCATTAGTTATGTGATCTACCCATCTAATCTTCAGCATTCTTCTGTAGCACCACATTTCGAAAGCTTCTATTCTCTTCTTGTCTAAACTATTTATCGTCCATGTTTCACTCCCATACATGGCTACACTCCATACAAATACTTTCAGAAATGACTTCCTGACACTTAAATCTATACTAGATGTTAACAAATTTCTCTTCTTCACAAACACTTTCCTTGCCATTGCCAGTCTACATTTTATATCCTCTCTACTTCGACCATCATTAGTTATTTTGCTCCCCAAATAGCAAAACTCCTTTACTACTTTAAGTGTCTCATTTCCTAATCTAATTCCCTCAGCATCACCTGACGTAATTCGACTACATTCCATTATCCTCGTTTTGCTTTTGTTGATGTTCATCTTATATCCTCCTTTCAAGACACTATCCATTCCGTTCAACTGCTCTTCCAAGTCCTTTGCTGTCTCTGACAGAATTACGATGTCATCGGCGAACCTCAAAGTTTTTATTTCATCTTAATGGATTTTAATACCTACTCCAAATTTTTCTTTTGTATCCTTTATTGCTTGCTCAATATACAGATTGAATAACATCGGGGAGAGACTACAACCCTGTCTCACTCCCTTCCCAACCACTGCTTCCCTTTCATGTCCCTCGACTCTTATAACTGCCATCTGGTTTCTGTACTAATTTTAAATAGCCTTTCGCTCCCTATATTTTACCCCTGCCACCTTCAGAATTTGAAAGAGAGTATTCCAGTCAACATTGTCGAAAGCTTTCTCTAAGTCTACAAATGCTAGAAACGTAGGTTTACCCTTCCTTAATCTAGCTTCTAAGATGAGTCGTAGGGTCAATATTGCCTCACGTGTTCCAACATTACTACGGAATCCAAACTGAACTTCCCCGAGGTCGGCTTCTACTAGTTTTTCCATTCGTCTGTAAAGAATTCGTGTTAGTATTTTGCAGCTGTGACTTATTAAACTGATAGTTCGGTAATTTTCACAACTTTCAACATCTGTTTTCCATTGTATTGGATTTATTATATTCTTCTTGAAGTCTGACGGTATATTGCCTGTCTCATATATCTTCCTCACCAGATGGTTGAGTTTCGTTTGCCTCTACCGAGGCTATCAGTATTTTCAGTCTGTCAA
Organism: Schistocerca gregaria; assembly: GCF_023897955.1. NCBI lineage: Eukaryota > Metazoa > Arthropoda > Insecta > Orthoptera > Acrididae > Schistocerca > Schistocerca gregaria. Next base: position 363,870,683 of record NC_064924.1, read on the forward strand.
CACCTGATTTCTTTGGGATTGGAATTATTATATTCTTCTTGAAGTCTGAGGGTATTTCGCCTGTCTCATACATCTTGCTCACCAGATGGTAGAGTTTTGCCAGAACTGGCTCTCCCAAGGCCGTCAGCAGTTCCAATGGAATGTTGTCTACTCCTGGGGCCTTGTTTCGACTCAGGTCTTTCAGTGCTCTGTCAAACTCTGCTCGCAGTATCGTGTCTCCCATTTCATCTTCATCTTCATCCTCTTCCATTTCCATAATATTGTCCTCAAATACATCGCCCTTGTAATAGACCCTCGATATACTCCTTCCACCTTTCTGCTTTCCCTTCTTTGCTTAGAACTGGGTTTCCATCTGAGCTCTTGATGTACATACAAGTGGTTCTCTTATCTCCAAAGGTCTCTTTAATTTTCCTGTAGGCAGTATCTATCTTACCCCTAGTGAGATAAGCCTCTACATCCTCACATTTGTCTTCTAGCCATCCCTGCTTAGCCATTTTGCACTTCCTGTCGATCTCATTTTTGAGACGTCTGTATTCCTTTTTGCCTCCTTCATTTACTGCATTTTTATATTTTCTCCTTTCATCAATTAAAATATCAAAGTTAATATCTGCTGCCCTCAGTGAATGGGAAGAAGGATTGCAGTCTCAGCTAACTGGAATGAACAGTCTAATGAGTACACGACATGAACCGAGTGAAATCTGAGGATGATGGAAATTTTACGAGGTAGCAAACCGTATAGGTTAAAAGCCTGAAATGCAGTTCGTGGTACAACTGTACCACTGCTAACCAAATTATATGTATCCAGAATGAGATTTTCACTCTGCAGCGGAGTGTGCGCTGATATGAAACTTCCTGGCAGATTAAAACTGTGTGCCCGACCGAGACTCGAACTCGGGACCTTTGCCTTTCGCGGGTAAGTGCTCTACCAACTGAGCTACCTAAGCACGACTCACGTCCGGTACTCACAGCTTTACTTCTGCCAGTATCCGTCTCCTACCTTCCAAACTTTACAGAAGCTCTTCTGCGAACCTTGCAGAACTAGCACTCCTGAAAGAAAGGATATTGCGGAGACATGGCTTAGCCACAGCCTGGGGGATGTTTCCAGAATGAGATTTTCACTCTGCAGCGGAGTGTGCGCTGATATGAAACTTCCTGTCAGATTAAAACTGTGTGCCCGACCGAGACTAGAACTCGGGACCTTTGCCTTTCGTGGGTAAGTGCTCTACCAACTGAGCTACCTAAGCACGACTCACGTCCGGTACTCACAGCTTTACTTCTGCCAGTATCCGTCTCCTACCTTCCAAACTTTACAGAAGCTCTTCTGCGAACATTGCAGAATCTGCCAGGGAGTTTCATATCAGCGCACACTCCGCTGCAGAGTGAAAATCTCATTCTGGAAACATCCCCCAGGCTGTGGCTTAGCCATGTCTCCGCAATATCCTTTCTTTCAGGAGTGCTAGTTCTGCAAGGTTCGCAGAAGAGCTTCTGTAAAGTTTGGAAGGTAGGAGACGGATACTGGCAGAAGTAAAGCTGTGAGTACCGGACGTGAGTTGTGCTTCGGTAGCTCAGTTGGTAGAGCACTTGCCCGCGAAAGGCAAAGGTCCCGATTTCGAGTCTCGGTCGGGCACACAGTTTTAATCTGCCAGGAAGTTTCAAATTATATGTAGTATGGCGAGAGACTTAACATCAAAGTTGGTGATCATCAAGTAGACGAAGTAAAGAATTCTGTTACCTAGGCAGCAAAGCAACCCGTGACGGATAGGGCAGGGAGGACACAAACAGCCGACTAGCACTGGCAAAAGGGAAATCGTGGCCGAGAGAAATCTACCAGTATCAAACATAATCGTTAATTTAATTTGAGGAAGAAGTTTCTGGGAATGTTCGTTTTCAGCACAGCATCTTGTGATAGTGAAAAGTGAAATTGGGGAAAACCGCAACAGAGGGAATCAAAAGATTTAAGATGTGATGCTACAGAGGATTGCAGAAAATTAGGTCGACTCCTAATGTAAGGAATGAGGAGCTTCACCATAGAATCGGGGAGGAAAAGCATATACGAAAAACACTGACACCACGAAGGAATAGGACGATGAAACACCTATTAAGACATCACACTATCACTTTCATGGTACTAATGGGAGGTGTATAAGGTAAAACTGTAGTGGTAGACAGAAATGTCTTACATCGAGCGAATAACTGGGGACGGAAGTTTACAAGTGGTTCTGTGAGATGGGAAGTTGGGCTTTGGCAACCTCAAACCAGTCAGGTCATACTCAATAAATAATGGAAAAGGCAAGTTGGAATATAATTACGAAAAACTTATAATTTAGCACTGCTAAGATCATAGGTATCACGCAACAACTTCCGAGAGGTAAAATCGTTTGCTTTAATAAGACAGCAGGCGTTGAACAAAAATATTTTCCTTATAGGTTAAAAGTCCGAAGTGCTGTTAGAGGTACAACTGTACCACTGCTAACAAAATTATATTTACTATTTTATTATTAATTAATAACATACGATATGGTCTTGTGAACTGTATTAAGAAAGGAACTAAAAGACAAATATGTCCCCTGATCTAACGCTGTGTTTAAAATATATACAGTCATACGGAAGTGGCAAGAAAAGGGCAAGATATGTTTAGCGAATGTAATAGTTTCTCATAGCCGAATTTTGAGACTGAAATGAATATAGACCCTTGCGCCAACATAGTTTGCAGAAGTGATAATACTCACAAACTTTAATATAATCTAAGTGGGACAATTGACAGAGCAGGAGATTAAGAATTTTTGCAAAAAGTCCGATAAAAAGAAATGGTAAGAGGTTACTGAAAAATAAGCTGCAAAAGTTTCCATATGAAATTATAATTAATCCTAGACATGTAATGTTACGCAGATGAAGACTGTACTGTCCTAAACTGTATTCGACACAAATAGATCATTGCCCACGAGAAAATGAAAATTTTTATCATGTAAATAATGTTAGATGCTAGTGTGGAATTAAAGTAGATACAACCATATGTCGTTCTGAAGATGGTGGTTAAATGTGACGATAAAGGGCTTTTTACTGCACCAGTTATCGAAGAAGTATGTCCACCTGGGTTTATTAATTTTAAACGTTGCATAACAAAGGTAACGTTTATATCAATACCGTTCACGTTTAACTAGAAATATGTTTCTTTTGTTTATTTGCAACATGCATCATTACTATATTTGTAATACTACCTGTATTGTGGAAAAGACTTTGGAAATTTGTCGTAAGTTCCTGTGGGACCACACTGCTGAGGTCATCGGACCCCAGGCTTACACACTACTTAACCTAACTTAAACTTACTTACTCTAGTGTGTGTGTGTGTGTGTGTGTGTGTGTGTGTGTGTGTGTTCGTGCAGTGGAGTGAAAGACACACATGATGATTATGATGAGAGAAGAAAAAGTGTGAAATATGGTGCTTGCACATAGACTGCGCCTCACGAGTAGTGCCATCGGGCCCATTAAGCTTCAGATCCCCATCTGACAGACGGATCGCTATCAACATGGTTACATACACTCACTTTATGAGTTACTGCTGGGAGTTTTGTATTTACACCGGGGCACTGGTGCGAAGTCTGGTGATCAGGAACTTTACGCCATCGCCTCTCCTCCCTTACCAGACAAACACTGCCAGTGAAAATTCTTTCCACCATCGAGATTGGAACTGACTAACCCCTGCGTCAACTACAAATTTGTATTTTTATTTGTTCCGTATGCAACATCGGGGACACAGCAGCTGAAAGGCAGATGAAGGATTCCTCAAAGTAGCCCAAAATGTTGACTTAGAGGGGTGACAGCCGTGTGCAAGAAGAAGTCGGAACGTTCCCTTAGATACTATTATCTACAAGTATTTTATTTAAACAGGGAAATGTACATCGCAAAGAAAAGTAAAATGTTGTAGGTTCATTTCTAAGATAGGTACACTTTCTGCCCTGTGTGTAAAACTACTAACATAACATTCGTCTATATACAATGTTACGAAATCAAACAGATTGTCATTGTTCCGTTTTCTGTCGTTGTTTTGCTGCTTCAAAATTCATGGAGATTCGTTTCGTTTTTTCAGCTACATAAGAGGCAGTTTTTTGGCCATAAACGTTTCGCTTCTTTTATTTATACACCACCTTCAGTGTTGTGTGATATACTGCCGTGATATACGCTAGACCAAATGTGTGGTCCTGGAGACGTGCTTACACGGACCCCACACTCCAGATGGCCGATTCTTAGCGCTTTTTCACTCACCTTTAATAATACACTTCACTTGTACATTTTGTCATGTGTTAAAAGTGTGTTTGTTTATAAAATTTAGCGTTGGCAACCATGGTTCTATCTTTAGCTTTGGTCTTTTGTTTGTGTTGCATGTGTGGTTTGGTATTTGTCCAATTGTTCCGTGTGTATTGTTATGTGTGAGGAATGTTTGTGAATGCATTGTTCTTTACTTCAGCAGGTTGTTTGTATGTGTGTGTGTGTGTGTGTGTGTGTGTGTGTGTGTGTGTGTGTGTCAGAGAGAGAGAGAGAGAGAGAGAGAGAGAGAGAGAGAGATAGTGGGGGGGGAGGGGCGTTAGAAGAAGTCTCTCTGTTACTCTGCCTGTCTCTCATACATACCCATCCATCCACACACATGCATGGACGTACCACATCCACTCACATAAAGTATAACACATTTACACATAACGAAAAACATGCTCACACAAAATCCGTTCATACAAGGAATAACATGTTAAAAATGTAACATAACACACACATACACACACACACACAAAACGAAAGAACAAGTGTGAAACGGCACACACAACATGAACAAAAGGCGACAAATAAATACACAGCAATAATTGGAAACGCTTTACACTTAAACACACACACACACATTCAACATATTTGTACAAAAAAAGTGCAAAAAGTGAGTGAATGAATATGGGTGAAAAAACGCAGGGTATCGGCCGTCTGGAGTATGGTGACCGAGTAAACGTATCTCCAGGGCTACGCACATGAACTATCAATGCTGGATATCGTAAGTAAAAGCAAACGATAATGTAACGTCATGTTGTTTTTAACCCGAAAAACGAGAGAAAAGATTGAGAAAACGCAGCATAGCAACGTTCTTGTGAGTACTGCAAATAACGTTTATTATACACATAAAACATTTATTACAGGCCACTGAAGATGCTTCATAAACAAAATATGTGGAACACTTGTAACAAAAAGCCAAAGGCCTGCTATTTAACTGTAATGACGGAACATACCTTTATGAAAACATTGTATTCGAAAGAGATGATACAAATGTTTATGGAAGTTTTTATTACGGATAACACAGAATCTAATTTATTCGTATTGAGATGTGACAGAAGATCGTGAATAAGAGTGATTTTTTTTCTGAATGGAAATTTAAATTTAGTTACAAAGTCAAGAGAAAGTGCTAGCTCATCTCTGACTACGTGATAATACACAAAAGTGATATAAACTGTGAATTTTTAAGTACATAAGTACATCTGAGCTTAGGCATATGTAAGGCGATATCCAGGAAAAAGGAAATGTTCTGTTATTGTGGAGGTGCCTAATGTTAACACAAATCACGCAGCTAATAAATTCGGACAAATAAGAATTTTATTGTACTAGCCGGAGATAGTTACACACGCTGTTCGCTGTGTTACGAGGAGGAGGAGGAGATTAGCGTTTAACGTCCCGTCGACAACGAGGTCATTAGAGACGGAGCGCAAGTTTGGGTGTGGGAAGGATGGGGAAGGAAATCGGCTGTGCCCTTTCAAAGGAACCATCCCGGCATTTGCCTGAAGCGATTTAGAGAAATCACGGAAAACCTAAATCAGGATGTCCGGAGACGGGATTGAACCGTCGTCCTCCCGAATGCGAGTCGAGTGTGCGGTGTTAAGAGTAATCCTTGGTCGGCATAGTAATCGAAATAAACAGACGGAGGAAATCTTTGATCTAACTCACAGAAGTACATCTGTAATATAATGTTTGAAGTACACTAAACTCTCGCTAATATGGCCCTTAGTAGTCCGGTCTCTCAGTAATCCGGCACACTTCCAGCCTCTAGTCGTTCAACCTGAAATGACACCTACAATAATGAAATTTCGTCTGCAAAAATGTTGTTAATTAATTACAATGTTCGACATTCCTGTTCACTTTGAAATTGTGGCTTTCTATGCCGATCATTATCTTGTCTTCTAAAGGGAAACACGTTATGCTAGACCTAAAGCAGAAACTCGAAATTAGATATAAACTGAACTGAGGTTCTTAGCAGAAAACCATTGTTGCTGGCAACTAAACTTCAGCAGTAAAGGGGTAATCATAAGCCCACAGGAAAATTACAGTTAAATTGATGAAGAAGAGGACATAAGAAGAGAACCTGAGAATATCTCAAACTGCTGATGCTGATGCCGGAGGTGTCTTCCTGGAGGAGATTACGCAAAATCAGAAACATGGCAGGATCTATAAAATACTAGTAAAGCCGGTGTGTGATAAAACATACTACCGTCGCGTATCACCATGGTGACAGCCAAAACTTTGGGACATATGCCACAGTGAATTTCGAGTGATACTAATATGCGTGTACACCCTCGAGGACTACGTTTTCTGTAAAAATAAATATTTCTGTTGATTTGATAAAGTACAATCCCTAAGTGTTTATACTAAATTTTAGACACTCTCAAAAATCCGTCACTTCCGCTACTCCGGCACCCATAAGTGCGAGGAATGGCTGGTTTAGCGAAAGTCTAGTGTATCAATACCATTTAGGGCCCATAGTTCGCTTTCTGAAGCATACGAGAACCTATTTAAATAGTTATATTACCAATCGTCGGATATATGTGTGTGTTTAGGAGCGATATGTGGGGAGCGTACTTTAGTCCTGACCGAGCTACGTAAAATTAGCTCGGCCAGAAGAATTGCATAACGTGCTGTTCCAAAGGATCCTTATAAAGAGAATGAGGTTTCACTCGTCATTAGATAATACGTCAATAGATTAGAAGAGAATCATAGGTAAACTGCCTTCTAAGGGACCGTTTAATACATCGCAGGACCCTTAAAAAACCAAAGAAAGGTAAATGCTGCATATATTTTAGAAACTGACGACTTTTTAGCACCCTACTTTAATGAATATGTTACGAGTCCATATTAACGATACTATGCGCAAGGTTTGTGTGCGGTTGTCACGTGCTGTTGTAGTATATAACACAAATTAGCAGGATTGTCGTGCCTATTTATGTTACATTGTGCCTAGAGTAAAGAGTGCTGTGCGGCTATTGATGTCTCTACCACACTTCAGTTGTTCAACCATTTCTTATTTGAGAAAGCAAATGATAAATGGTCACCTTTATATAATCATTCGATTACGAAAGACGTACGACGTAATGAGATTAGTATCCAGCCATTTTTGCATCGTTAACTGATGAACATGCTTGCTTATAATTGATGTACTGTAATTTAATATTGTCTGATAAGTACTGCAATAAATCTGGTGAGAGTTATTTTACGTAATTATTCCTCTTCTGACATAAATCATTCATAGCTTTTGATTCTTCTTTCCTTTCGACACATCGAAATTAAACACATAACCAGTTTGTAATGGCCATACACTTCTTTATTACAAACAAAGACACAGATCTTTCAAAATTTACTCAAGAAATTTTCACTAATCAAAACAATTTCCACCAAACACCATTAATAAAATTTAACTGACATAACTGAATGCTTCATGACTTACAAAGGAACTGGCTTTCATATCAAATTCTATAACTGGTTCTATGGACTCATTTTAAGCAACTGTAACAAATTAAAGGTAGTAACAGATTAATACACTCGACTAAGCTCCTCTTTAGAATTACTCACAGGTACGAGATTTACATTCATTTCATGGCCACAATATAATAATAGGATATTAAATAGTCTTAACATGGAGTCACACAATTTTTTTAGTTGAAAATTAGTGATGGATGCGAGCAGCCCGAAAGGTGCTACCGAATAAAGGAGATTCATGGACCAAAAGGTGAAATGGAGCTCTACTCAGCTTTGGGCTGCAATTAAGCTTCCATAAAACCACAACGCTCCACCGGAAAGATGGAATTGCAGGAATCTGACAACCTAACCATAGACCCCGATCCAGGTCCTTAAATTTCCCTCTTCCACCGTGATACCCCGATCGGAATTTGCTCACGACTACCTCTGCCAATTATCTGAAACACGTACACATTAGCGGCAGACAACATTCCGGCGCATAAGATGGACACACATATCTGCCCACTAGTCATAAATAAACCTTTAACTATACACGGCACCAATGAACCAAAGTCTGGCTAAGCTAGATGAGAACTGGCCCATTAATATGTCTTAAAATTTGATCTGCCAATTTTCTAGGACAAAGAAATTAAATAGTAACAAAGGAACATGAAATAGGAAAATTATTTCGGCACGCTCTTGAACGTCAGTACAGACTTACGAACTATTTGGCATGACCTCTAGCTACACATTAAGCAAGGCTTCATGTCTATTGCTTGTGCGTAGCTAGCACTCCCTTAAATACCATCAACATACCAGGCCCCCAGACCAAGTACAGTGACAAATAACTGAAACAACCAAGATAGTTTTCAATGCAGTCCGGTATTCAATTAACGTGAACGGAACCCACCAAGACACTATTAGACGACTGCATCTGGCTCACTTTGAGTACCATGTAACAGACGCGAAGGAAATATTTCCTTCAAATCTCCAGTAAATCCAAGTCACCATAGGCAGAAGATCTGCATTCAAACGGCGAAACACGCTGATGCAACTGCCCAAGCTCCTTCGTCGTACCGACTCGGTCGCTCGCCAGCGCCACACGTCACTGTCTCTCACATAGCTGATACCCGAACGCAGGCCCCTGCAGAGCGCGCGCGCCGCAGTTAAATAGCCATCCGCCAAAGATGCGAAGAAGACAAGCAGATACCCAAAATCGACTCACAAATATCGGGATGACAACTGATGGAGACTGGCGCCAGCAGTGCACCAGCTCATTTTTCATCCTTTACTATTCCATGTAGTGATTACGAATGGTATGCTATAATTATCAATTAAAGGTGAATCGTATTAGGGCCTGCCTTCGGAGTTTATGAACGCTCTACCAGTAACAAGAAATATATTACATTGTGAGTGTGTGGGTTTTATTCTGACAAGTTGCGCAATGGATTGATCCAACAAGTAGCCTTTGGTTCCTGCAAGAAACAGTTTCCACCTCACACTTTTACAGAATCCAGACAGGCACTCCTAATGTACCAACAAGAACTGCCTGAAAAACATTCAGCAACAAATATCTTCTGCAGTCGTCCGCTGTAAGGAAAAGACACAAATATATTACGTGTCTAGTGGAATGCTTCGGTACGGGAATATTGCTAGTTAGGGTAAGAAATACATTAAACGAACGAAAAATATTATTTATTAAAAAAAATTCTGAGAAATCAAGTGCAACCTTTTCTTATAAAATTATAATAAATTTCCGGCTTCTTTTCGGAACAGTACAGTGCCTCTTATGGATAGAAATGCTATTATTTTATAATGTATTGAAATGTTCTTTTCTCCCTTTTCTTTAAGAATGTTATTTACTCGACTGAATGGCTGAGAGCCACGCTACACAACTTGAATAACTTTTCTAGGTATGGTGAGGGCTGTCGCATGAGAAATGTAGTGGAATGTACTGTTAGGGAGGACAGATGGGGCTTGCATATGCTGTAGCGCACAATACCGTGAGCTGCGATGACTTCTGCCTGCGTCGCTCGTTGCTGACAACGAACACAACTATCTCTTTCTATCTGGATTGAATTTCGCCAGTAAAACTCTCCCTACGCCTTGACGAAGTCAAGGACTTCAATCTGCCCTTAGTCTAACTATTGGCGTGGTACACTGGTCAGATAACCAATCCACCGCGATGAGACCCAATACTCGCTCACAAGCGTTAAATCAGTACGATGTCCATGTCTACACTGCGCGATAAGAGTGGCGACCAACACAGTGAACAATGCTTAATTGCGAGCGACTCAATATAGAGTGTCACTCCGATTCCCCTACGGCAGAGGTGCTCTTCCAGTGAAGTACTGAGGAGAGACTTATTTCCTCGCTCTTTGCGTACACGTACGAGCGCACTCGCTCTCGTTACTTGTTCCCGTTCCAAGAGCAACAATAGAATGGCTCCTTTTTCTGGAAAGGTTGCAAGGGTATATTATTCGCTGCCTTCCTCATTCCTCTGACTCTTTGCATCAGAAATATTCCGCCAATCAGTGTTGCTCTTTTAAACAAGAGAATGACGTTTCGTTTAAGTCAACCAATGTGGAAATCTGCAGTATCTTCGTCAGGTGTATACTGTCCTCCTCTGAGAACTCCGTAACTACACAGTCTGTGAAAAAATGCATCTTGGGGGCGTTCCCACACAATGTAGTTTAATTTGCTTTTAAGTCGAACACGGGGGTCGTCATCCCTTCGCTCCGGCAAAAGCTGTCTTTTCTATAGGCTTCACCCCAAGTAGGTATGTTGTTGACCCAGCCCTCTGAAGGGACAGTCTTCCCAGCAGGCTGGTTTCCTCTTTAGAACGAAAATTCCTGCGGTCGTCATGTTATGTATGCCTGCCTCGACTTATTTCAACCTTGGTGTGCACGTGCGATTTACATGTTAGAGTTGCATATCGTTTACATGAATTTACAAAATTGACTCTAAATTAACGAGTTTATGTTCGAATGAAGCGTCTTTATATGCAGAATACGATTGTGAGGTCGGAATATGTAAAAAATGAACGTCAGGAGACCACACCACGTTATTACATGTGACACTAACTATTAGGCCCGCATAGCAGACATGTATTGCACTGTGTGTCATTCTTCGCGAGTCATCAAGTATAAGATACATCTGCCACCATTTTAATGATAGTAATAATTACAAATTATATCTTTGATTTGAATTTAGTTAATTATTTATTTAAATAGCTCTCTTCGTTCCACGCTTTGTTGGTATGAGAATGAGTAATAAAATTTTTGTTGTGCAGCTGTATGGATTGTTCTACAAAATTCTTTTATTTGTTGGTGATAGAAATTGCATATCACTTAAGCTTTACAGCTAGACGCTACCAGACTTTTGAAACATAGTATTTGGTTAAAATAATTGTCCTATGTACATGGTTTAGGAGTAATAATTTTTGTTTTAATATCTAATAAGTGATATTACAATTTTTACTGAAGTTTTGGTTGGTTGCTTTAAGTTTTACACATTGAACCTATTGCTCAAGGCAGTAAGAATAGGAATTATTTCGTGAAATTATTTCGAACTATGGAAATGTTGGGCGGGACATTGTTCATGGTACATAGTCAAGTACCTACAGTATTTGATTGCCCAGTCATGTAAATGTGACGACATGTTAAAAGCCAGAACCACCATCTTTTGAAGCATGGACTGCTGCGAGATGTGTAGGAAAAGTGTCAGGGACGTTCTGGAAGATAGCGACAGGGATGTGGAGTAACTCTGACTGCAGTGTTCACTAGGCAGCATAGTTGCATGAACCAGGTGCTTGTTGCACAAACCCATACGGAGCAACCTCCGCTGAACAGTCGACGAGAAGACGCTGTTGGTACCCCCTTCATCCATCTGGACGCTCAGTAGCACAACTTTTGCACATCTACTCGCCTCTATATATCATTGCAGCCATCGTTATTCCTGTTATCTACGGCCCGTGAAGCATCACGGTAGCCTCGACGCCAGTTTTCGACAGAACCATTTTGCCATTCATGGTATACTTTTAACATGGCAGCACGCAATCAGTTTTTCAAAGTTAGTCTTCTCGGAAATGCTTCCACCTTTGACAACAACCCAACGATCATGTATTTATGGACAACAGATAAATCAGTCCGTTTCCACATTACGACAACGACTGTCTGTTTTCCACATCCCCCAAGCGCTCTATATACCTTTCACCATTAGATCTGCCGTCTGTGAGTAGCTATTGCACGTTGAGTTACAACATGGATGGTGACTTGAAAGTGTATATCTGCAAAGAAAGAGACTATGCGAACGAAACATATATCAGAAACACTAACTGCTTTCGAAAAGGATATTCCTAAGGAGACTAGAGAACTAAAAAGAGCTCAGGCTAGTTTCACTGAACGATTAAGTAAACTCATGCATGAGTCCGCCGTTATCAGTAGCGCTCCATATTCTTTACTCATAACAATTCATAAATTATCACAAGTCGACGATTAACCTCTTCAGCAAGAGAAAAAACGGCTCATCTTGTAAGTAGAAAACGAGGAAAGATAACCAGCTTCCAAAAGACACTGACAGTAAAGTTCAGGTAGCAACATATCGTACATCAGACTAGTACGATAGTTCGGCCAGTGTAGTGACAGACAAGTGGCAAGATGTGAAGAATCAACTAGGCAAAGATAAGTAGCCTAACACTAAGAGCGAACAGACTACATGTGCATCTACATAGATACTGCACACGCCATTGCATGGTGCGTGGCAGAGGCTATCCTGTATCACTACTAATCATTTACTTACCTGTTCCACTCGCAAATATGCGTTTCTGCCTCTGGATCACCGAGTCCCGGGTTCGATCCCCGGAGAGTTGGCGATTTTCTTCGCCTGTGGTCGTGGGTGTCCGTGTTGTCCTCAGTATCTCATCATAATCAACATTCGTGACGGTGGCTAGACTGGAATGTGGTAGAAAAATTTCACTGTGTAAATATTGTGACTTTCTACGGGCGCTGATGTCGTCGCTGTTGAGCGAACTACAAACCAAACATCATTATCATCATCATCATCATCACTCGCAAAGAGAGACAAATGACTTCTATATGCCTCCATATAGGCCCTAATCTCTCTTATCTTTTCCAGGTGTATGTTGGCGGAGATATAATCGTTAGGCAGTCAGGTTCAAATGTCGGTTCTCTAAATTTTCTCAATAGTGCTTCTCGAATTGAATGTTGCCTTCCTTTCAGAGAGTTCCATTAGAGTTCTGGAAGCATCTCCGAAACACTCAAGAGTTCGAAGCTACCGGTAACAAATTTATCAACCCGCCTCTGAGTTGCTTCGATGTCTTCCTTTAATACGAGCTGGCGCGGATGCCACACACTCGAGTAGTATTGAAGAATAGGGAGCACCAGTGTCCTATATCCAATATCCTGTACAGGTGAACCACTATTTCCTAAAATTATCCCAATAAACCGAAGAAACAATTCGCCTCGCCTACTACAGTTCTCACAAGCTCTTTCCATATCACCCAATGTTACGCCCAGACATTTAAACGGCTTGACTGTGTCAAACAGGACACTAGTAGTATTGCACCTGACATTACAAAAAATGGTTCAAGTTGTTCTGAGCACTATGGGACTTAACATCTGAGGTCATTAGTCCCCTAGAACCTAGAACTACTTAAACCTAACTAACCTAAGGACATGACACACATCTATGCCTGAGACAGGATTCGAACCTGCGACCGTAGCAATCGCACGGTTCCGGACTAGAGAGCCTAGAGCCTGAACATTACAGGTTTGATCTTCTTACTCATCCTCATTACCGTACATTTTCTCACATTTACCTCTAGCTGCCAGTGACCACACCAACTGGACGTTTTGCACCTTCCCATCGTCACTCAAAATCGACACCTTACCGTGCACCTCGGCATCATCAGCCTACGCTGTCTGCCACATCAATTACGTGTATAGAGAAAAACAGCGGTCCTGTTACATTGATCAAGTAAATTAACAGCTAGCCGAAACTATGATAGGGATCGGGACACACAATCCACAATACACGAAACGGAGAGAACGCTAATAAAGGCATTATTAGGCCAGCTTCATCGCGAGCGACAGAGCCAGACAAGCACTCAGTTGTTACAAAAACGGCAGTACTCGGTAGAGACCAAGCCAAGTTACATGGAAAGTTTTTTTTCTTAAAGAAAAGGAAGGATGTTAGGAGTTTCTAACTCTTTGGACGTATACGAAAAGCGTCCAGCCATTCTATCATTCCGTAGTGCTTTACTGTGCACTTGAAATTATGCTAAGATAGTGGCTTTAGTGACTGAACTGATCCACGGACATAGCTATATAACTTGAGCGAGCATTTTTCGATAATTATTTGTAGAGTGGCATTGATGATCACCTCAGAAAGGTGGCATTTAATTCGAAATCATTTTACTTCTGGCGATAAAGTTTGATACGTTATTTCGAAAAGTATATTACTAAAAATAGATACTGAGATGAACCCAGCAATTATTTCGGACTTAAGAGGCAAAGTTACCGATTGACGTACATGAGACGACTCGTGTATCAATTGTTAGATGGCCCGTTTTGAAAGCTGTTTCCTACAGTCAACCAGCGGGTCGTTGCTGATGCAAAGACATCACATTTATCACTGGTATTCAAGAACGCATACCACCAACAGACTTCCAATATCCATATCATCACCACACCGACAACCTTGGTGGCGTCACAGTGACGTCTTATTTACTGTGACATCATCAGTATTAAAAGATAAAACAAGGGCGTTCCATATGTGATCGAGTGCATTTCCTTTCTGAAAGCAGGTTGGCTTTTTTCAGGATTCCAGCAAATTGTATTACTCCCCACTTCTTTGTCTAAAACATAATCTCCGTTCACAGTGACGTCTTACTTACTGTGACATCATCAGTAATAAAAGATATGCGACGGTCTTGCGCCATCTTATTGGGGGAGGGGGGGGGGCTGTAGGGCCTCATGGTACCGCACTGTAGTGGACATCGGAGCCAACGTCTTGCCGCATCAATAAACTTGCCATCATCCACGTACTGCTTCCAGCGGAGCGTATCCTTCATTATGTCAAACAGACTGTAGTCGGAAGATGCGAGATAGTGGCCATATGGTGACTGAGGGAGAACAGTCCCATAAAGATATATAAGCTCTTCATAAGTACAGACTCATGTGGCCAGGGAGAAGAAGAAGTACAATTGAATTATTGTGGTGACGACACACTAAAGTCGTTTTTTCATCCTCCAGAGGAGGGCACATACCTTTGAATACCCCAACTGGTTCACGAGAGTGTCATCAGTACGAGTCCAGTTGAGCTGCTAGTGTGATTGTGATCCGTGGATCAAGTGGAATGAGGGTATACGCAAATTCCAACAGTGCATATGTCAGAACCGAGTGAGGCCGGCCGATTCGAGGCAGATCGGACAGGTTTGCAGGATGTTGTTGCGGTGATGAAGACGCCTCGCCCAAAGACGCACGTGCTTCTCTTCACTGCCAGGTCTCCGTAAACATTCTGCGAATAATATCAACTGATTGTTAAGATAAACTGTAAGTTTTGATTCCCCTAGAACTGACACATGTACAGTGTGTGACAAATTTAAAGCAGGCTTGTAAACTTCATTTGCTGGTAAACAATGAGAAGAATCCAACTTTGAATCAGCAAAAACAACATCTATCGACTTAAAATTAACTACATAAGAGAAAAGAAAACCCGCTTTACAAGATTAAAAAAGTTTGAAGTCTAGAGAATCCACCTTGTTTCAAACAATGAAACATATTTTCGTGGGTAGCTATTATCTTATTACTTCAATATTCATTTGGTTACTTATGGATAATATGTATTTTATACACATGACGAAACACTTAAAAAAAAACAACGAAGTGTGTCCAATGTTGTGGCATATATTCAGGAATTTTGCCTGGCTATGTGTGTAAGTACTGGAAGAGAGGGAGACATGGCGCAGTGTATTGTTGCCACATCTCTCTCATTCACTTCCCCTCCCTGGCACACCCTCCCCCTTCCCAAGACCTGGGACACTCTCTATTGTTAACAGATCTCCTCCAAGGTCAGTCAAGGTGAAAATCAAAGTCACAAGATGTCACATAAGATGGCAGCATGAGAAAGATGGCAGCAGAAAAATTGTGGCAGTGGATAAAAGATAACAGGTGATTACGACATTATACTCATGATGGTGTGGGAAGAGAGATTCGTGCAACTGCGCATTTTACTAAAAATATGGTCATACATTTTCATGCTGGAATTGCAAATGGACAGCTCGTCACTTAATCACCAAACCGATCTCATAGATTCCAATTGCCTTAATAGGAGACTATATGCAAACGATTCTACAATCTCATGGCTTTTTTTAATTGAATTAAACTTTTGTGTTACTAGACATACGTAAATTATCTAACGACTTTTAAAAAATATTATTACAATATGGGTCAACGGGATCCACGTCTCTTCTGAGATAATTCAGCAATTTTCACCATCTACACTCTCACACAGGCAACAGAGATGTTATGGGAGGTAGAAGACACGTGGGGAATTTGAGCACCATTACGCGGAATGGTAGCCTATGTCGAGGTGAGCGACACCACAGAAGAATATCTTATACAGGCAGCTCGGGACCTGTCACAGCTGTGGCAGTACACCCAATGCTGAGAGTTCTCAGTTCCACTCCAGTCAGTATATTTGATGATGACGGCAATTGTATTATAACAGTATCATAAGATGATGATTTTCAATACTGTCATCATTATTGTCAGATAATAACAATGGAATAAAGAGACTTCATCAAATCTCTTAGCCTTTTATTGTATTCCACCAATCAACTAATATATTTTATTTTTCTGATATAAATGCAGATAGCAACAGTATAGATATATCCTGTTAATACCGAAAATGGTATGTTACACTCAAATAAAGTGTTCTGATACAAAGCATAGGAATCAGCATAGTAGTTGTTTTTGTACAAAAAGATGTTCATCGATTTGACATTATAACAATATACATATTTAGAAATGAGCACATCAGTCTGAAACACCAAGACAGGTACCATGAAATATCACATAAATTAACAACTGACACGATAGTTCTTGTACCTATATGTAAGAGACGAGGGTTCCTTTGTGTTCAGCTGTAGAGTTTTGGCTACTTTCGTAGGCCACCCAATTACCCACTTCCCCTAACCGAAATACATGCATAGTGATAAGTGTATATAAGAAAGGGCTCTGAATTTTTGATGAATTAGCTTATAAGATAAGCAAGTATTCTCACACAAAAATGTATTAATTTGTGCTTTTACATATATACACAGAGATCAGAAATTTTTTTATGTTGTAGGAACCGCCTGGTAACACAACGAAATAGCACATTGGACTTTGGCGTTTATTCTGTGCAGAATGTTATTTACGATGTGTTTATTATTTGGTTTTGTTCTAGCGATATGCCATCTCTTTTTATATATCTTGGCTTTGGTATTTTCCCTGTGTTGAACGACAATCAAAAATAAAGTTATATTCTTGAACGCATTACTCTCTCTAGAAAATAATTATACATTAGCCTCTGTGGCTATAGTAGTGACCTCAAATACTGAACATAAGGAAAATTACGATGTACAAGCAAGAGAATTCAGCGACTTCAGAAAGTTCACGGAGGAATGAAGAGATGCAATTGGTAAACCTTCAAGAACAGATACATGATCA
Source organism: Schistocerca gregaria (assembly GCF_023897955.1). Taxonomy (NCBI): domain Eukaryota; kingdom Metazoa; phylum Arthropoda; class Insecta; order Orthoptera; family Acrididae; genus Schistocerca; species Schistocerca gregaria. The sequence continues at coordinate 363,888,172 of NC_064924.1, forward strand.
AGTTGAAGCACTGAAGTTAGCATTGGAGACGCTTATTACTTCAACGTCAATCACGTGTGCGGCCGTGCAAACCCACAGTCCGACGGAAAACATGGAGCACGTAAAAATTCGAACGCCGCAGTTCTGCCGGACAAACTACAGCTATGGTTTGCAATGATTGAGCTCACGTTTGCCCAAAGCAAGATCCATGATGAGCAGACGAAGTTCGCGATGACGGTGAATGCGCTGGATCAGCAACCGCAGCAGAAGATGTAATACTCCCCCCCTCCCCCCCCCCCCCCCCCCCCCGCAGAACGAACGTAGGCGGTGTTGAAAAATGCATTTGTCACCAGAATGCGTAAACCGTTAAATCAACGCATACGGCAGATGCTTAAAGAAGAAGCTATAGGCGACAGGAGACCGTCGGAATTTTGGAAGCATTTGCGCCGTATCATCAACGCAGAACGATTGTCTGATGTGACACTCAAACATATCTGGCTATTTCAATTATCAAGCATGGTAAAAGCCCCACTAGCAACTCATGAAACAGACAACATGCAGAACCTCTTGGAGATAGCAGACAAAGTCCATCTGACCATTGTCTGGCAATTCACAGATGGTTTGCATGGCAACATTTAACTGGGAAGAAGCGTCAGAAGTGATGGCAGCAATACAGAATTCTTAGCATACGGACGTCAACAAACTAATGCAAAAACTAACACGACAGATGACATTATTGCAGCAACATGTCTCACAATTGTAACAGGATGAAAACAGCAAGGCCAACTGCGGATTTCACAAGGGCGGGTATGTTGGTACCAACGACGCTCAGCGGATAGAGCGGCGTCCAGCAGTATGCGAACCGGGCCTCGGTAGCACAGAAAAGCGCCTGCAACAACGAGGTGAGATCGAGGCAAACTGCGGACTGGTGAGTAACGTCAATAATTTTCTTACCACCTCCAAACGGCTTTGTGTCAGAGATGTCAAATCGAACCGTTGCTACCTAATAGACTCGGCACCCGATATGAGTGTGCTCCCCCTTTACCGACTATCACGGAAGGGATGGCACTCCACTGATGCAATTAACCGCAGCAAATAAGTCTCCCATTGTTGCTCTTGTCAAACGTAAAATCCCACTCGCTTTAGGTTTCTCTCAAAGCTAAAGCTGTTAGTGGACCTTCATTCTGGCAGAGGTATCAGAGGCGATATTGGGTGTAGACTTTCTTTGTAACATGCACATTATCGTAGATCTTGCTAATGCTCAGATTAAACGAAATCAAGAGACAGTAGATCGCATCACGGAACGTGACACTTACCACTCTGGGAAGCATAAATGTGACGCAGTGTCACAAGCCGTAAATGATAACACGGCCGCAGAAAACTCCGCAGTATCTCACAAAACTGTGCACCGCATTTACACTACGCCCGGTCAGCCAAAACATCAACGATCGCGCCGGTTAGCACCCGATCAGTTCGTGACAGCGAAAGCAGAATTCGAGGCATTACTGGCATCAGGTATCATACTTAGATCAGACAGCTCTTGGGCGTCACCAATACATTAGGTACGAAAAAAAGATGTGGCGATTACACATATACCGAAAACAGCAGTTACAACACCTTTCGGTTCATTGGAATATATCCGAATCCCTTTCGGGTTAAAAAACGCAGCTCAAACAAGGCAACGATGAAGTGTTGCGCGGGTTGAATGGATGCTACTCGTATGTTGATGACATATTAATCTCATCAACAACGGCAGAAACACACGAGAAGCAACTGTACGCAGTGTTCGCCCGCAGAATAGTAAATAAAGCAAAATGCGAACTGCGAAAACGGCAAGTGACGTTTCCAAGTTTCGGCGGAGGGCAAAAGCCCCCGAGAGAACAAGGTAGCAGTAATCGACAACATGAACCGCCCCGAGAGTTACCACCAACTCAGAAAATTTTTACGAGCGATAAATTTCTATTGACAGCATTTGCCGCGAGCTGCACAAGTACAAGAGCCCTTGCCAGACTCTCCCGCAAGTAAAAATGCAAATGGCAAACGACCGTTGCAATGGATGCGGACATAGAGCGAGCATTTCAACACAAAAAGGTCAAATTAGGAAAAGCAGTACTCATTACTCATCCGGTACCAAAAGCACCGCTGTCAGTAGTAGTCGATGCCAGCCAAGAGGCATTGGGAGCCGCATCGCACCAGAAAGTGACCAACAAAAGTCAGCCTTTGGGTTTTTCGAAAGAAAACTTACAGTTCCACAAAGGAAATGGAGAGCATACGACAGAGAAGTATTGTCGATATATGAGGCTATCCGATACTTTCATCCGTAAGTAGAGGTAAGAGCATTTACTATATACACCGACCATAAACCAATAACCTTTGCATTCAGTAAGTCACAGGTTAACTGTTCTCCACGTCAATTTCTTCTCTTAGAATACATCAAGCATAGGAAGGGAGCCGAAAACATAGTCGCCGATTTCCTGTCGTGGGTCTCGATTATTTCACAAACCACAGACGGCGATAAATTAGCTGTAGCACAAGCTAATGACGCACAACTCTAACAGTACTTATACTACGTAACAACGTCAGTTAAAATTAATTCAGACGGTTGAGGCGAATGTGAAGATAAGGTGCGAAATAGCTACGAACAAACCCAGGCCATTCATCCCAAGGCAACTACGGAAGGAGGTTTTCGACAACATTCACGGACTCAGTCATCAGGTTACCAGAGCAACTCCGAAACTTATTACGGAACGTTTCGTCTGGCCGAGTACAAGGAAGGATTGCCACGGCTGGGTAGCAACATGCATGCTGTGCCAAAGGAACGAGAGTGGGCGGCGTGTACATAAAGCAGTTGGGGATTTTGCCCCGGTAACAAAGAGGTAGTCTCACGTTCGCTTGGACACTGTGGGCCCTCTACAACCTTCGGAAGGTTACAAGTATTTGTTGACGTCGGTGGATCGGTATACACGGTGGGCATAAACTTCTCCACTATCGAAAATTTAAGCAGAGACTGTAGCTCGAGTATTTTTGGTCAGTGGTGCTGCTAGGTCTCCGAACTGCTCCCAAACGAGACAATAGGTGCATCCATGACTGACCTGGTTTACAGGGAGAACCTCAAGCTGCCGGCAGAATTTTTCTTTGAACCGACGGAAGCGACAGCGAGCGACATGATTTACGTCTTACAATAAGTCCGCAACCACATGGCACAGCTACGACCGACACCTGGTTCCCGACATGGAGCCAACACGCCATTCATTCACAAGCAGCTTAGCGATTGCCCGTAAATGTGGCTAAAGACAGACGCTTTATGAACACCTTCAGCCGCCATATAGCCGGCCGGAGTGGCCGAGCGGTTCTAGGCACTACAGTCTGGAACCGCGCGACTTCTACGGTTGCAGGTTCGAATCCTGCCTCGGTCATGGATGTATGTGATGTTCTTAGGTTAGTTAGGTTTAAGTAGTTCTAACTTCAAGGGGACTGATGACCTCAGATGTTAAGTCCCATAGTGTTCAGAGCCATTTGAACCACCATATGCTGGTCCGTATAAAGTACTCGTGAGAGATGAACATATGCTCCAGATAAATCATGACGGGAAGCACAAACATTTTGCATTGAGAGAGTTACACCGGCGCACATATGACCACCAGCTGACGAAGAAAATTAGGACACCTGTGAAGAACCGTCACCTACACTATATGACGAAGAGGTGTTGCTCGCAGAGAGCAACACGCCAAGTGAGACAGGAAACCACACCGAAAGACCCACCGTTGTCAGAGAAGCGCTCTAGGCCGGGCAGAATTATAAAATACAAGTATCCTTACGTGCCCGGAGCTCCGCTCTACAAAGGGGGGTTTGCAATAGAAACCGCCTGGTGGCACAACGAAATAGCACAGTAGACTCTGGCGTTTATTTTGTGAAGAATGTTATTTACGATGTGTTTATTCTTGGGTTTTGTTCTAGCGCTACGCCATCTCTTTTTATATATCTTTGCTTTGGTACTTTCCTGTGTTCAACGACGTGCAAAAATAAAGATATATTCTTGAACGCATTACTCTCTCTCGAAAATAGCCGCCCGCCGTGGTCTCGCGGTTAAGGCGCTCAGTCCGGAACCGCGCGACTGCTACGGCCGCAGGTTCGAATCCTGCCTCGGGCATGGATGTGTGTGATGTCCTTAGGTTAGTTAGGTTTAAGTAGTTCTAAGTTCTAGGGGACTGATGACCACAGATGTTAAGTCCCATAGTGCTCAGAGCCATATTTTTTCTCTCGAAAATAACTATTATTTAGCCGCAGTAGCTTATCTTTTACATCCCAGCTGCAGACCGATTTCTCCATGTACTTTGCTTAAAGCTATAAGTAAACCATGCCTGCACATTTGCTATATCTTTTCCTTTCTCCAGTAGCAGAGTTTGTTGCTTCCTTTCCTCAGTGGAATATTTCACCATTGAAAGAAAAAAAAAATCGAGACAACACACTCATGCATATACAACGAACAAAAAGAGGGGATGGTTAATAATACTCGCAGTCAGTCAGATTCTTCCTGTTCGTATTCTGCTCTGATGATGATTCGGTTGGTGAGCAAATGCAATGCCTCAGAGTAAGTGAAGTAACAGTCCACCATCTTGGTAGACTGGCCTAGTTTTTCCCTACTGCACTTTGGCATCAGTATGATTTTTGTAAGGTAACTCTGACAAAGTCCTGGGCGGCACCGTTGTACATGACTTTTCGTAAAACACGCCATTCTCATGATTATTACTGTCTGGTAACAGCTCCATGAGTGTGTGGGTAGGGGTCATTGGTCGGGGCATTGTTTGCCACCCACAGATGCCTATAGCCGTAATATGATTTCCCAGTGTGGACGGTGCATAGGGGGCCTTCACAGGTGCTACCGCCTACCAGTCTGGCTGTCATGGGTCTGGATGATTGCTGTGCATTGCACAACAGAAGACAGTCTTCTTCATATATTTGTTGCAAATCCTAATGTTACAGTGTTGTTTCATTCGTTATGGCATGTTTTTCTTTTTTGTTGTGGGCACAGACCATTTTCTTTTTGTCACATTTTGCAATTATCTCGCGCAAAAGCTACTATGAAGATAATTCTGACATAACTGAATTATTTTCAGTGACCACGTGATCTGTTGTGGAGTGTTGAAATTTTCATCAATGTGTTGTGGAAATCGACGTCTTGGAATCAGTTCTCGATCCTGAAGTGTTTCGCACAGTCTGCGGTATCGTTTTCGAGTGACGTGTCATCGTTTTGGTTTAATATTTAGCGTAATTGTTTGTATTTCATAAGTCTCTAGCCGGCGCTGTCCAAATCTACGAGCTCCGCTCCAGATACAGTTCATTTGATCAATAGCAGACGGGCGGGACACTTCGCTTCAACTTCAGAGTGTTGGCTAGCTACTGAGGCTTTGTACTACTTACGACGGGAATACGGTTTCGCACATACGTGCTCATCATTGAAAAGTTATGTAACCATTTATTAACTTGTTTTTACCTATAGTAAACATGTATAATTTTACACGCTGTACCAAAGTGTTTTACCTCTCCTGCTCCTACTCGCTTTCGTCGTTCGGCTAACCTTTCAGTTTTCAGGAGCAGACCCACGCGCTGCCTTCCAGGCGGGATACAAAACTGATAGCAATACTTCAGGAATAAACGCTGATGTCGCAAGCAGACGATAATAGCTCAGATACTGAAGGATTAATTTATTATCAAAAAGGAAGATGAAAATCTAGTAGCCGCTGGTTACTGTAAATCAGTTATAGGGGAAGGAGTACAAAAAAGGACTATGGGCTTGGTAGCAGGATTGAGAGACGAGAAAGACAAATTAAGTTCTGCAATATTTTTCAGCTGGTAACAACGAACACACTGTTCAAAAATCACAAGAGTAGGGGTTATACTTGGACGTGGTCGCAAGATACAGAAATATTTAAGTTAGATTACATCATTGCCTCATTAGTGATTCCAAAGTCAGATACGGTATTGTAAGGCGCATCTAGAAGCAGATATATTAGTGATGGAGAGTTGGCTGGAGTTTAAGACATTAGCAGGAAGAATTAGTATGCAAAGTAGTGGGATACGGATGTACTAAGAAATGAAGAGAGTTGCTTGAAGTTCCCCGAGGCTATAGATGCTGCGGTAATGAATAGTTCAGTAGACAGTTAGGTTGAAGAGGAATGAAGATCTCTAAAAAGGACCACCACAGATGATGCAGAGCAAAATGTAGGTGTAAGGAACCTAACTGCAAAGAAACCATGGAAAACTGAAGAAATACTTCACATGATCCACGAATGAAAGACGGATAAAATGTTCTTGGAAATTCAGGAACACAGAAATAATGGAAACTTCAGGATTACAGAAACACTGGTCAGTTAGGAATGAAATAATTATGAAGTGTCAGGAAACGGCAGGATGAAAGGTGTGAAGAGATCCCAAAACAAGTGATGGTCGGAAGGACTGATTCAGCATATAGGAAAATTAAAAGCGAGGCTGCAACGTTAAGAGTGAAATGAGAATTCGTCTGTTAAATGGAGAGGACAGAGCGAGAAATGGAAATCGTAGTCCAAGAGCCTCTCTGAGTCGGAGGAATCATCTTATGAATTGAAAGGAACGAGATAGGGTAACTAAAATCTAAAAGATCTTTGGAAGATTTAAGAACAAATAACACGGACGGAATGAAAAACATACCTCGGAATTCATAAAATCATAAGTGGAAGTGGCAACAAAACGATTACTGATGTCGCTGTGTAGAATGTATGTGTCTGGCAGTATACCACCATTCTGTCGGAGAAACACCACCCACAAAATTCCGAAGGTTTCAAGAGCCGTCATGTGCTAGAATTATTACACAGTCATCTTGGCAGCTCATGTACCCAAGTTACCTACGAGAATAGTGTAAAGAAAAATGACCATCTGCATTTCGATCAGTTGGGCTGTAGTAGAGGTAAAGACACCACAGAGACAGTTCTGACATTGCGGTTGCTAATGGAAGAAAAATTGATGAAAAATCAAGGAACATTCATAGAAACTGTGGCCCTGGAAAAAGCGTTCCACAATGTAAAATTGTGCAGGATGTTCAGAAGTCTGAGAATTATAGATATAAGCTAAATGGTAGACGCTTAATATAAAATATGTACAAGTACCAAAAGAGAACAGTAAAAATGGAAGACGAAGAAAGAAGTGAACGGATTAAAATGGGTGTGAGACGGGGATGTAGTCCTTCTCCACTGCTGATCTTTCTACACGTGGAAGAATCAGTGATGGAAATTATAGAAAGGTTCAAAATTGAGATCAAAATTCGATACGATAATACATCAGACATCATTGTTAAAATTAGCTGACGGCACTGCTACCCTCAGAGGAAGTGATAAATTATTACAGAATATCCAGAATGAGATTTTCACTCTGCAGCGGAATGTGCGCTGTTATGAAACTTCCTGGCAGATTAAAACTGTGTGCCCGACCGAGACTCGAACTCGGGACCTTCGCCTTCCGCGCGCAAGTGCTCTACCGTCTGAGCTACCGAAGCACGACTCACGGCCGGTACTCACAGCTTTACTTCTTGCAGTATTCGTCTCCTACCTTCCAAACTTTACAGAAGCTCTCCTGCGAAATTTGCAGAATTAGCTCTCCAGAAAGAAAGATGTTGCGGAGACTTGGCTTAGCCACAGCCTGGGGGATGTTTCCAGAATGAGATTTTCACTCTGCAGCGGAGTGTGCGCTGATATGAAACTTCCTGGCAGATTAAAACTGTGTGACCGACCGAGACTCGAACTCGGGACCTTCGCCTTTCGCGGGCAAGTGCTCTACAATCTGAGCTACCGAAGCACGACTCACGCCCGGTACTCACAGCTTTACTTCTGCCAGTATCCGTCTCCTACCTTCCAAACTTTACAGAAGCTCTCCTGCGAAACTTGCAGAAACTTACATAATATGTTGAGTGAATGAACCGTCTACTGAGTACAGAGTGTTTACCTACAGTAAATCGAAGAAAGACGAAACTAATAAGTAGCAGTAATGAGAACAGGGAGGAACTCTGGTATCGATAGCTACGATGCCACGGCGTGAGTGCAAGTTCTTAGGTTGGCACTACGACACCGACACTGACAACAAAGCCCTCTAGCCTGCGCTGGACAGATCTACGAGCTTCACTCCAGATTCAGCCCATCTGATTTCGAGGAGTGGACCTAGCAACATTATTTCTATTTCATAGCGGGCGAACCACTACTTGTAACTTTGTAACTTGATGTTCGGCTTCGCACCTACGTGCTCACCTCAGTGCAAAGTTACGTATTCATCTTCTTTTACAGTAAAGGTGATTTTAATTCACACTGCAGTACCGAGGTTCTACCTCACCTGCTCCTCCTAGCATCCTACATTCGGCCAACCCTTCTGCACTCTCTATTCATTCTGTCTACAATCTTCATCAATGGAGAAGCCTTTATCCACCATCTACAATCCGTCGTGGTTGTAAACTAACAAGGTAGGCAAGGAAAATCTGTTTAGTTGGGAATGTTGGAGGGAGTCACTAGAAATTAAATGATTCAATCACATTAGTGTAATAGAGTTGGGAAGAAAATTAGCTTTGTCTGAAAATCCAGTTTCGTTAGATAAACTACATTTATTTTCAAATTTATTTTCGAGAAAGTTTCCCAATAGCATACAGAATACTTTTTAATATACACTCCTGGAAACTGAAATAAGAATACCGTGAATTCATTGTCCCAGGAAGGGGAAACTTTATTGACACATTTCTGGGGTCAGATACATCACATGATCACACTGACAGAACCACAGGCCCATAGACACAGGCAACAGAGCATGCAAAATGTCGGCACTAGTACAGTGTATATCCACCTTTCGCAGCAATGCAGGCTGCTATTCTCCCATGGAGACGATCGTAGAGATGCTGGATGTAGTCCTGTGGAACGGCTTGCCATGCCATTTCCACCTGGCGCCTCAGTTGGACCAGCGTTCGTGCTGGACGTGCAGACCGCGTGAGACGACGCTTCATCCAGTCCCAAACATGCTCAATGGGGGACAGATCCGGAGATCTTGCTCGCCAGGGTAGTTGACTTACACCTTCTAGAGCACGTTGGGTGGCACGGGATACATGCGGACGTGCATTGTACTGTTGGAACGGCAAGTTCCCTTGCCGGTCTAGGAATGGTAGAACGATGGGTCCGATGACGGTTTGGATGTACCGTGCACTATTCAGTGTACCCTCGACGATCACCAGAGGTGTACGGCCAGTGTAGGAGATCGCTCCCCACACCATGATGCCGGGTGTTGGCCCCGTGTGCCTCTGTCGTATGCAGTCCTGATTGTGGCGCTCACCTGCACGGCGCCAAACACGCATACGACCATCATTGGCACCAAGGCAGAAGCGACTCTCATCGCTGAAGACGACACGTCTCCATTCGTCCCTCCATTCACGCCTGTCGCGACACCACTGGAGGCGGGCTGCACGATGTTGGGGCGTGAGCGGAAGACGGCCTAACGGTGTGCGGGACCGTAAACCCAGCTTCATGGAGACGGTTGCGAATGGTACTCGCCGATATCCCAGGAGCAACAGTGTCCCTAATTTGCTGGGAAGTGGCGGTGCGGTCCCCTACGGCACTGCATAGGATCCTACGGTCTTGGCGTGCATCCGTGCGTCGCTGGGGTCCGGTCCCAGGTCGACGGGCACGTGCACCTTCCGCCGATCAATGGCGACCACATCGATGTACTGTGGAGACCTCACTCCCCACGTGTTGAGCAATTCGGCGGTACGTCCACCCGGCCCCCCGCATGCCCACTATACGCCCTCGCTCAAACTCCGTCAACTGCACATACAGTTCACGTCCACGCTGTCGCGGCATGCTACCAGTGTTAAAGACTGCGATGGAGCTCCGTATGCCACGGCAAACTGGCTGACACTGACGGCGGCGGTGCACAAATGCTGCGCAGCTAGCGCCATTCGACGGCCAACACCGCGGTTCCTGGTGTGTCTGCTGTGCCGTGCGTGTGATCATTGCTTGTACAGCCCTCTCGCAGTATCCGGAGCAAGTATGGTGGGTCTGACACACCGGTGTCAATGTGTTCTTTTTTCCATTTCCTGGAGTGTAGTTTTACATAAGGCTCTTTGATGATGAACACTCTGTCCATGCAGTATCTTCTCAAACTATTATTGAACATCGTCGTTTCGATCAAAATATGTATATATGATAGGGATCATTTCATTGTAAATTATGTCCACTATAAGTTTTGGAATTTGGTTGCAAAACTACATTTTCATTAGTTTTGTTTCTACGCTTCTGTAGGCATTGAAATGCATAATATATTCTTGGAAATGGGAGAATTTTCGTAGCATATTAATTATTTCTTTACTGTGATTACACGGTACATGTATTAGCTTTAACTGTGCAATATGGTAATCCCTGGAGATTGTTGAATCATTAGAGCATTATCATTTGAAAATCTAGTCCATTTCCAAGATGCTTGAAGGAGCTCATTAAAATCGAAGTTGTCGATTCGACATTGATCATCACAGGTCCTACTGCCACATAGACTCTGTTTTACTCTGATGAGATGCAGAGCAGCCTACAAACCATCGCTGTCACCTACGTCATAGTAATAATAATAATAATATCAGTAATAGTAGTAATTAGAGTAAGGCGTTTATCATCAATTGCTGGATAAAACCTTGTTACAGTTCTATGATACTCATATCGATGTACATTCTGAAAATTTGCTAACGTCACTGTTAACTTCGATTTGGACTTCGTCCTGAAAAGTTTTCAGCTTCGTGGTCAGGTGAAGAGGTCCCTTGGTCAATTAAGATCCATTTTGCTATCTACATATTATTCTTCCCGCTTTCTTACATTCATTACTGTCTTAATTTCGGCATCCAGTGAATATTATTGATTGACTACAGATGCGAAAATTTTCTTAAGTATCGTTGAATCGATTTTTCCTTACATCACCTCATTCACATCGTAACTGTGGGTACATTAAATGTAAAAATTACAAATTTTATATACATCAAGTAAGTAACTTTAATACTTTTAATCTCAGATTCGGATCAGGAAACTTATTGTTTAATTATCTTCTGGTGAAGTAGTTTCAATATGGATTTACAAACAAGCTTTGTCAAGGCTTTTGTGAGACAAATTTTAGATTTTAATTATTTAACTGAGCTTTGTAATTACTAAAGATATCGCATAGAAACTAGATCTCAGAACTTGACTAAAAGAGTTGATTTATTACTGGACTGAAGTTCTAGTATACACATAGAGATAGCCCAAGGGAGTTTCTAACTGACGCATGCTGTAGTGGTTATATAAATAGGAAATATCGCAAATAACAATCCAACACCTTCAGCTGTATCAAACCATCAACGAAAGGAATCCATAACAATTACAAGAACATTTGATACAGATTACAAAAATCGGTACCCAGGGAAGTGTTGTCAAATTGATTGGGGAAATACGCAAATCAAATTGCTGCAAAACCAAATTCATTGTAGGACTAATACGAGGAATAAGTTATATATACACTCCTGGAAATGGAAAAAAGAACACATTGACACCGGTGTGGCAGACCCACCATACTTACTCCGGACACTGCGAGAGGGCTGTACAAGCAAAGATCACACGCACGGCACAGCGGACACACCAGGAACCGCGGTGTTGGCCGTCGAATGGCGCTAGCTGCGCAGCATTTCTCCACCGCCGCCGTCAGTGTCAGCCAGTTTGCCGTGGCATACGGAGCTCCATCGCAGTCTTTAACACTGGTAGCATGCCGCGACAGCGTGGACGTGAACCGTATATGCAGTTGACGGACTTTGACCGAGGGCGTATAGTGGGCATGCGGGAGGCCGGGTGGACGTACCGCCGAATTGCTCAACACAAGGGGCGTGAGGTCTCCACAGTACATCGATGTTGTCGCCAGTGGTCGGCGGAAGGTGCACGTGCCCGTCGACCTGGGACCGGACCCCAGCGACGCACGGATGCACGCCAAGACCGTAAGATCCTACGCAGTGCCGTAGGGGACCGCACCGCCACTTCCCAGCAAATTAGGGACACTGTTGCTCCTGGGATATCGGCGAGTACCATTCGCAACCGTCTCCATGAAGATGGGCTACGGTCCCGCACACCGTTAGGCCGTCTTCCGCTCACGCCCCAACATCGTGCAGCCGGCCTCCAGTGGTGTCGCGACAGGCGTGAATGGAGGGACGAATGGAGACGTGTCGTCTTCAGCGATGAGAGTCGCTTCTGCCTTGGTGCCAATGATGTTCGTATGCGTGTTTGGCGCCGTGCAGGTGAGCGCCACAATCAGGACTGCATACGACAGAGGCACACGGGGCCAACACCCGGCATCATGGTGTGGGGAGCGATCTCCTACACTGGCTGTACACCTCTGGTGATCGTCGAGGGTACACTGAATAGTGCACGGTACATCCAAACCGTCATCGGACCCATGGTTCTACAGTTCCTAGACCGGCAAGGGAACTTGCTGTTTCAACAGGACAATGCACGTCCGCATGTATCCCGTGCCACCCAACGTGCTCTAGAAGGTGTAAGTCAACTACCCTGACCAGCAAGATCTCCGGATCTGTCCCCCATTGAGAATGTTTGGGACTGGATGAAGCGTCGTCTCACGCGGTCTGCACGTCCAGCACGAACGCTGGTCCAACTGAGGCGCCAGGTGGAAATGGCATGGCAAGCCGTTCCACAGGACTACATCCAGCATCTCTACGATCGTCTCCATGGGAGAATAGCAGCCTGCATTGCTGCTAAAGGTGGATATACACTGTACTAGTGCCGACATTTTGCATGCTCTGTTGCCTGTGTCTATGGGCCTGTGGTTCTGTCAGTGTGATCATGTGATGTATCTGACGCCAGGAATGTGTCAATAAAGTTTCTCCTTCCTGGGACAATGAATTCACGGTGTTCTTATTTCAATTTCCAGGAGTGTATATTATTGGAACAATAACACAAATAAAACCTCAGCGATAATATTACTGCACAGAGATACAGCTCAGAAAGTGGGCCAGTTTGGAGAGCGGTGAGAATTGAAGCATTTCATATGATTCGAATGAGTCAGTTTTATATGACGGTGTATGCAGCAGATGCCAAGTGTGTGTGATGCTTGATTAATCCCTGTCACACATGTCACTGCAGGTTGAGAGCAGGTCTGTTTCATCTTCCGTTCTGTGGCTTATAAAAGAAAATCTGGGCGGCTAAACTCGATGGTTCTTTAGTGCTAATTGGGTTGACCACTTTTGGCAGAGCACAGGACATGCAGCTGATGTGGTGTTATTGTGCTTGTGCTCGGCATCTGTTATTTGTAGTGATTATCTCTAGCACTATCTGCATTATCATCATAATATATGGTATCGGACAGCAAGGAAAATCCATTTGTCATGGAACAGGAAGTGAGTATGTCACAATGTAACAGATAGAAGGAAGGCGGGAATCTGACTAAAATTCAGAAGACTGATCCTTGACAGGTTCTGTGCGTCCGGAAAGCAAACTCACTGTCCTCCTCCTCCTGCCTGATTCCCTCCTCTTAGGTTGCTGACATATTCTCCTGTCAGTCTCTTATGTAAGCCCTCGTGATTGGCAGTAGTGACAGTAGTCGCCCAGTCCAGCGTACAGGGTACTCAATACCCTGGTGTATTATTTATGCTCTTGGCGGGCTAAATTTGCAATCCCAGCCAATGAACAATCTACGCTGCATAACCACCCCTCATACACTGATGGAAAAATCGCAGCATCGAGAATCGGTAGTCCAATACGAACGAAAGTTGTAACAGTGTTCCTACACATGAATGATGATGTCTATTCTGATTTCACACCAGCCGCATAATGAGGATGCAATTCTGGTTTGCTTTACAAACACGCTGCACTATCGTGAGCAGTGTTCCAATTGAGTCTGGAAATTATGAGTTTCGTTAGTCAAGAATGCCTTTAAGGCGGCAAAGACGCCATAATCAACTTCTCACAGAGTTCGACTGAGATCGAGTAATAGTTCTATGAGAAGCTGGACGATTCTTCTGCCATATTACAAGAAGACTTTGCAAAAACATAGCCACTGTAAATAACTGTTGGCAGCTGTGGTCACGAGAGTTTACGGCCGCCAGAAAACCGGGCTCCAGACAGTGACGTGGCACTACCGAGAGGGAAGGCAATCGTGCTTGGCGTGTGGTTCTGGCGCACCGCAATGCATCTCCAACAGCAGTCTGAGCAGCGATGGGTCCCACAGTAACACAAGTATCTGTTCAAATCAACTACCTCAAGAACAGCTACTAACTAAACGTTCTGCAGCGTGCTTCCTATCGACTATAAACCACCGCCATTTTTCACACGGTGGAGGACTGTTGACTTTCTTGACGATGTCTGGTTCTTCCTCGGTGTTACTGATGGCCCTGTCTTGTTTACAAGGAGGCCTGTTGATGAACTGCAACCAACCTGTCTACGTGGTTCACACACTACAATTATTACACCTAGAGCTGTGGTCTGCAACTGCAAATTTTGCAAATCTTATACTTCAACCTGGTGATACCGCCCGTGGTGCTGCCAAGCCAACATGATCTATAGAGTTACGACACGTTACCTTGGCCTCTTCTGTCACTAGATCTGTGTCCGATCGAGCTCGTATGCGACATCATCAGTTGACAAGTACAGCGCTATCCACGAACAGCATTAACCACCCATTTCTTGGCCGATCAAGTGCAACAGTAACGGAAGTCCATTTCACAAACTGACATCCGCCACCTGTACGACACAATGCATGGACGTTCGGATTCACGCATTCAACATTCTAGCCGTCCCGATTGCTACTTGTGTAGCAATATTTCAGATTTGCAGTGGCTTATCTTGCCCTGACAGTAGCTTGTGGCCTTGCAATGTTAATCACCTCAATATGCTACTTAGAAAAATATATTTCAGAAATTTCATTACTCTGTGTTAATTATACTTTGGTGCTACGATTTGTTTTCCGTCAGTGTAGTTGAGACGTGGAAGTGTGCTATTACAGCAATGTACACGGGTAAGCTGATAATTAAACTAATTCCAAAATTGAGCATAATAATTAAGAAAATAAAATGAGAGTGTATCATTGTTGGCCGAGAGGCCACATCCGGGGAAGTTCGGACTTCGAGTGCAAGTCTTAACTCAGTCGACGCCGCACTGGGTGACCTGTGTGCCGGTGATGAGGATGAAATAATGATGAGGACAACACAACACCCAGTCCACGAGCGGAGAAAATCTCAAACCCGTCCAGGAACCGAACGCGGGCCGGCTGCATGGGAGGCAAGCACGTAACCATTCAACTAAGCATGCGGACAATAACTTAGAAATTTTACTAGATGAAAGCCATTTAATTGATACAGTATGTTATTACAATAAGATTAGTGAAAACTGAATAACAGTCTTAGTGTATATTGTTGAGATCAATCCAGTGAGCCAATCACAATTAACTTGGCGGCGGCTGTAGTGTGAGAGGGCAAGGTAGTAAATTCGGTGGGTTGACATAGACTGTGGCAACCAATATTGCCAATCAAAATCGTGGTCTAAGACAGCTGGTCTGGAAAGTGGTGGAGCAGGCGCTAGGATACTGAAAAAATTACAGAGGGAATGTTAGAACGTAGTTACCAGGGCGGTAGAACCTTAACTGTGTATCCTCTGGATGAGACCGTCAGTGGACCCCAGCACCAAGCAAAAACAGTACACTTAAATTTTATTGGCGGCATATAATAAAGTAGCATTTAGAGTTTTTGTCTATGCCAGTGAATCTTCGAGAATGATATAATTAGAAGGAGAGTTAATATTTGTTTAACTTATGCGTCTGACAAGATTGCCACCAAGAATCGAGAAAAGTTGAGCAACACACTGTTGTTATGAGAGACGTGTCTCGGATGCTGAATCGGAAAGTGTCCATCTTCATTGCACAATAAGTTTTGTTTATGCTCATACGGGACTAGTATTGATGTCTAAGTGAAGTAGCGCATGAAGATAACTATATCAAAGCGTTTTGAGTATTTTTGTTCTGCTGACAAGATACTGTGGCATAGACACGAGTAGTTAATGAGGGTAGTTTACACTGACGACCTCTACCCATCGCGAAGTTTGATGATGCTTGGTGAAGTTGCGGGCACTAGAGACGACTACAAAAGTATTTAAGCGGAGCAGAGACGAATGGGGGTCACCCTAGTGAAGATATGGGCCTACAATGGAGATATCCTTTGAGATAAATAACTTTGATAAAGGGCAGATTATTAGTACGCAGTGCTTGTGAACGAGTATCTCGAAAACGGCGAAGCTGGTTAAATGTTTACGTGCTATTGTCTTGACCATCTACGGAAACGGGTAGAAGAACAGTTAAACCACCACTACGTGTTAAATGGATGGACGTCCACTACTCTTCAAAGAACGCGAGGTCCGGAGGTTTGTCTGTTCTGTAAAGTTGATCAGACGGTGATCTCCGGCATCTCTGCTGGAAGTGCACAATGCTGGTGCACACACAAATGTTTTGGAGCACGCTGTTCATCGTAAACTGCAGAACATGGAACTCCGCAGTAGACCACCTTTACGGAATCATATGTGATCCAACGACATCATTAATTACGACTGTAGTGGGCACGGGGCCATCGGGCATCAACCGTCGATCGATGGAAATATGTCGGCTCTCCCCGGTGAATCAAATTTTTCCTACAATAGGTCGATCGTCATCTCCATCATCGCAGTCATCGAGCTGAAGGGATGCTCTATACGTGTAGTGTCCCACGGCCGTTGTTTGGTGAGGGCAATATTATGCTATGGGAAACATTCTCCTGCCCTTGAATGGGACCTGCGGTAGCAATCGTCATGTTTTGAACCGCCTGCATCGCTTCATATTTGATGTCTCCTCCAACGACGATGTCGCCTTTCAGCAGTCTAGTTGTCCGTGTATCGGACACATAAGACTGCTACAGTGATTTGAGGACCATTAAAGTGAACTAACGTTGATGTCTCGGCGACCAAATTCACCTGATGTAAATCCTACGGAAACCACCTGTGTCTCTGTCAGCCACCATCAAAACTTATGCAAATCAGCAGCGCAATATTTACACTAATTACCTGACATGTGCGTGGTCGTCTAGTGCCACTTACCACCACAAACCTACCAACAATCAGACGGATCCCTGATATGCAGAATCAGTTGTGTATTTCGTTCTAAAGACGGACAAACAAGTTGTTAAGCAGGTGGTTATAATGTTTTGCATGAAGTGGATAAAGAGAAGTATGGAGGTAGGTTGGACACGGTGTGCTATCAAGCTCTTAACTGTGTTGTGATACTGTAGGCGTTGGTGACATTTCGTTCACGAGTGGAAATGTAATGTCAATTTGTCGGCTTGAAGATTATCTGATTAAAGATTATCTGACATCTATCTTGGCGAGATGTCGTCGTAACATGTGGCAAAGAGCACTTTCGACTGGGTTTTGATGTAACTTAGTTTTAAAGTTAAGAAATTATGATTGGCATTTAACGATACCGTACAATCTGGTAGACTAGTCTGAAAGTGTCACACATCCCTAAAAACTTCTTCTTACTATAACAGTGCTTTATATACAATAGTAAGTTCTGAGTGAGAACATGATGTTCTAATTTTCACAATTTCTAATTTCAACGTTGAACACAACTGGCAAAACACAACAGAATTACAGACTTTGGTAGCGAGTGGGCATCGATTTAAATCGATGAAGAATGATGAAAATTTGTGTCGGGTGGGGGTTTCGAATACAGGTCTCCTGTTAACTACGCATATGCACTGACCACTAATCCACCAGGACACAGTGGTCATCGCATTTGGACAGATTACAGTACCATACCTTCCACCAAACTCTAATTCTAAACTTATCATGTCCGTATCATAGTAGTGCCCCTTGCCAATTATCATCACAACTGGCGGCATTTAGTTGACTCATGTAAAATTCGAGAGGGGTGTGCATCATCACTGCAAAGGTTTAGTCAGATGTTTAATAAGTGTAAGATACAAATAAACGACACTTGAGTAAAACGCTTTAGTTTGAGACGAGTCCTGCTATCGTCGTACTGGTGGTTGTGGCACCCGAAGCACTTACGCTGATGCGTTTATTATCTGAGCGCGGTTGAAAGGCCGTAACTACTGTCAGTCCCAAGGTGTCTGGAGAGCAGATGTACTGATTTATGGTGGAATTAGTAGCAGGCGTCCTTGCAGAGTAAGAGAAAAATCCAGTAGGTACCAATTTTCAAGATAATGAGGTAACTGATATTAATACTATTCAGAAAAAATTGTGCTGTACGAAAACGTTTAATCCAGAAGTGTGTTCAACAGCAGTATTCTACGACGAGGAGGCGAGGGTAGAACCGCTATGTGCTGAATGATAGAAGCAGATAGGGGGAATGATTATAAGTCAGTCTGGGTGATTCAGTTCTTGCAGCGATTAGGGATACTCAGTTAAGGGCCGATTCAATAACAAAGCAATTGACTCCTGGAGTCCAGCAAGAAGGCGTAATATCTTGCAGTTGTAAGTAATGGCAGTGCTAGCTAATCCCAAGAAGGTACTACCAGAAGATAATGAAAGCCCAAGAAGTGAAATAAAAACTGAGCTTATGAAGAGGAGTGCTGAGACAAAACTCGAATATTTGAATTTCAAAACAGAAGTGAAGCGGGCTACTGAAGTTTCTGTAACATGAGTTCTGTTTAAAATAACAGGTGGAGACATGATAAAAAATAGTTATTACCAAAATAGGTAATATTTTTGGGGTGCTTAGTAATTCTGATGTACATACCAAACAATGAGGTTGTAAGAGAGTGAGACTATTTACAGTATTTTCAAGGCAATGAAAGAGGAAAAGCCGGCTTCTTACGAGGATGAAATTGACGGAAATTTCATCACCATTGGTGATAAAATAATTTGGGAACAGAGTAATATTTTAAGAAGCATGTGACAAAGATAACTCGTACGGTCGCTGCAGGGCAAGCAGAACATCAACCGTCTTAAAAAGAACAGGTTTTGCATAATCACAGAGTGGATGCATGAATGACTAAAATAAATGATAAATCTCTATGTCGTCAAGAAAGGGAGTAGAGATTTCATCTGGCATTTCAGCAGAAACAGTTTTAGTTTTCTGTAGGAAATTTAATTACTTTGTCCTGCATGAAATTGTAGAGCCAGATTTATTGATAAAGGGATTATTGAGTGGGTTACCTGTATTTTTGTCTTTTGGTTGACCATTTAAATGGGGCATCATCAGATGAGCTAACAGGTCTCGTAATACTTGTTTCGATCTGACAGACTGTAAGGAAATATTTGTAACGAAAGATTGGTCTGGAGCTGTTAGTTGATATCTGAAGCAGTAGCAAATATCAAGCAGATTCTGGTGAAAAGTAATCAAATATCTTGGCTCTGGCATGGCTATCGAATTTTTCACAACAGGCGTAAAATGAATCTTGCCATTCTATATCTCTCGGGAACTAGTAGCTGCCCGTAGGGACAATTAGGTATGATATGTGAGGTGCCTAGAACAGGCAAAATGCTTGTATGGAATAGATAGGAGCCAGAAAAACGAGAAGCCACATCGAGAAGAGGTGATGCCATCCACACTTAAATGAGAGTGACAAGTGACAGAATGCTTTAGGGTGTGAGCAGGTGCTGTAACATGGTAAATTAAACACGATAGCATCAGTGGATTGGTCTGAGATCTCATTAGGTAACAAAAAGTCAGTGACATGTAGATACGGAATGCATGTAGGAACAGAACACCTTATGGTTGCCCATATGATATGGATGGTGAGATGTAGCCATTTGGGCATGGGGCGGGGGGCGGTAGTCGTCCCAAAGTGCTGGAGCAGTTAGCAGTGACTTTGAGTGACACTGTAGAAAGAAGTGGGGTGAGGTAACCTTGGAGTGTAGTGCCACGAAACAAAAGAACAGAACACACAAAACGTCTGAAGGTGGGACCAACAAAAGCGGAGTGTAAATTAATCCGATATAATACAGAGCCCAGGAGGCAGGGATGTGTTCAGTATCGTGAGACTGGAGTTCGGATACTATTGCCAGTGGAAACAGTAAAAAATTAATGTTCAGTGAGTCAAATAGTGTGGTAACTATGAGGTTCAAATACTGATACTCAGACTGACACTGTTGAAAATGATTCTGAAGGGTAACTGCGTGACCTTGCACAAGCAGAAGAAACGGAAAATACTGGTGTACTGAAATATGAAAGCAACAATAATGTTAAGTTTGTGTCTGAGGAAAATTTTGAATATGAGCTGTCATTAATGTTAAACAGTGTGGAAATGGAGCCTTTAGTCTTATAGTCTGAGTAAGTAGAGGCCCAGTGCATTTGTGAACTGTTTCTTAATGGCAGGTTATTTAAAGGCATCCTGTGTTTGGTGGTAGGAAGAGTAAAACCAAAAACGGTCCTAGTTGGATCAGAATTTGATATGAGGGGCCATACTAAAGTACCTGTTAGCATAAGAAAACCATTTCGCACTATGGCTGACTTAGATCCTATTACATCCATGAGTATAGTTGGTTTGGAAATTAAGTTATTCGTAGAAGTGTTTTTCGAATTTCTGGGATGAAATCATATGTTAAAATGGCCAGACTCCATCTGAGAATTTTTGTACTACTGGCGCGGTGAAGGACTTTGAATATTTACCAACCATTAAGGAGCAAGATAAATCTCTTCTAAAATCTACTCCATGCCTTCTGAGCGGGGAGAAGTGGTGCAGGACGAAATCAGTAGGATGTTGTTTTGGAGAATGATTGTGAGGGTGAGTAGTGAGTCCCTTATTTGTTGTTTCAAAACATATTGGTAGCGTGCACTTGTATTGTGAAAGACGAAATTTGAACGAAGTAGTGAAGAGAGAAACTGTTAGGTTAGTGACCATCGATGAGTTAGTGCAATCGTTAATGGACTTCATATATGGGTACTGGAATATTCAATTAGTAAAGGAGTAACGAAAGTACTTCACTGCCATAGAAGGCTAACCTATTTTTTTTCTTCCATTTCGGCTGAAAATTTTCTTGTGTTATTTGTCAGCGCAACATATTAAGTTATGCGTCTTCAGTTGCTGGGAAAGTTTAGTGTTTATGTCAGGAACATTGTTAGCCAACTTTCAGACTTGTGAGGAGCTCTCTCTATTGTTAGACAGATTGTTAGTTACTACGCAAAGAAGAGGCACCAGGCTTATGCTCAGAAAAACAGAATTGTTGAGTAGTAGCATAAAATTTTTAGTGCATTTAACTGATGTAGAGGGTATTACTCTTGCAACTGCAAAACTCAAAGGTATAGAAGAATATGCCCATCTGTGAAAGGAAAAGGCCCTGTGTGTTTTACCATTGTTTTGTCACATCAAAGGTCTTTAACCATCCGGCACTGGACCAACTACTCAAGGACAATGTGCCTGGGAAGTGGAAAGAAGAATGCGAAGCAGCACTTATGGGAAAGAAGGCTCAGTTGCTCCAAAGTGAAATGTTATATAATCCACATTCATCAGAGCCCTTTCTTACCTCATCAGATGCACGCGGATGTGAAAGTGGTGTTGAGATCTTTCGCACGGAAGAAAAAGAGGGCGAATCTCAACAGCACACAGTATCATCTGCGACTGGGATGTTGACGGTGGCAGAACATAATTACTGGGAAGCCATAAAGGAGTCTCTATTGATATTGTATGGTTTCCATATATCTGAGGGTTATCTGTTAGGAAAGCATACAATAGTGGTGACAGGTCATAAATCGTTGAGATTTATGAAGAGAAATTGTCTGAGACATCCGCGCATAACTCACTGAACGATGGACCTACAACAATTTGACATGTGGGTGAGGTACATAATAGACAGGGACAGCGTCATGGTTGATGCTTTGTCCAGATCAGCAAAAGAATGGAACATGGTGGAGAAATGAGTAAATTCAGAGGTTTTGAGACTATTAATTACGAAAGGCTTCAGGAATGAAGCTAAAATTCAGTGCGTATGTAGAGAAATATGTAGAGGTCTTTGAAATCAAATAATAATTTAAATGTACATTATAATATTCCCTTTCGATAAAGGAAGAGATATCAGGAGGAATGGAAACTGCATTTTCTAACTCAAAATGTGAAGGAGCCGATTGACGTAATTAGTAAGAGTTATAGACATTACGGAACCACAAATATATAGAACAATTGCAGGATACTATACTTTGAGCCCCGCATGAATCATGGACCTTGCTATTGGTGGGGAGGCTTGCGGCCTCAATGATACACATAACCGTACCGTAGGTGCAACCACAACGGAGGGGTATATGTTGAGAGACCAGACAAACATGTGCTTCCTGAAGAGGGGCAGCAGCCTTTTCTGTAGTTGCAGGAGCAACAGTCTGGATGAAAGACTGATCTGGCCTTGTAACACTAACCAAAACGGCCTTGCTGTGCTGGTACTGCGAACGGCTGAAAGCAAGGGGAAGCTACAGCCGTAATTTTTCATGAGGGCATGCAGCTTTACTGTATGATTAAATGATGATGACGTCATCTTGGGTAAAATATTCTGGACGTAGTTCCCCGTTCGGACCTCAGGACGGGGACTACTCAAGAGGACGTATTTATCAGGAGAAAGGAAACTGGCGTTCTACAGATCGTAGCGTGGGTTGTCAGATCCCTTAATCGGGCAGGTAGGTTAGAAAATTTGAAAAGGGAAATGGATAGATTAAAGTTAGATATAGTTGGAATTAGTGAAGTTCGGTGGCAGGAGGAACAATATTTTTGGTCAGGTGAATACATGTTTATAAGTACAAAATCAAATAGGGGTAGTACAGGAGTAGATTTAATAACGAATAAAAAAAATAGGAGTGCGGGTAGGCTACTACAAACAGCTTAGTGAACACATTATTGTGGCCAAGATAGACACGAAGCCCAGGCCTACTACAGTAGTACAAGTTTACATGCCAACTAGCTCTGCAGAAGGTGAAGAAATTGATGTAATGTATGATGAGATAAAAGAAATTATTCAGGTAGTGAAGGGAGACGAAAATTTAATAGTTATGGGTGACTGGAATACGATAGTAGGAAAAGGAAAAGAAGGAACCGTAGTAGGTGAATATTAATTGGAGCTAAGAAATGAAAGTGGAAGCCGCCTGGTAGAATTTTGATCACAGAATAGCTAACACTTGGTTCAAGAATCATGAAAGAAGGTTGTATACATGGAAGAACCCTGGAAATACTAGAATGTTTCAGATAGATTATGTAATGGTAAGTCAGAGATTTAGGAACCAAGTTTTAATTGTAAGACATTTCTAGGGGCAGATGCGGATTCTGATCACAATCTATTGGTTATAACCTGTAGATTAAAACTAAAGAAACTGCAAAAAGGTGGGAATTTAAGGAGATGGGACCTGGATAAACTGAAAGAACCAGAGATTGTACAGAGCTTCAGACAGACCATAAGGGAATAATTGACAGGAATGGCGGAAGGATTTACAGTAGAAGAAGATTGGGTAGCTTTGAGAAATAGTGAAGACATCTCAGGATCAAGTAGGTAAAAAGACGAGGGCTAGTAGAAACCCTTGAGTAACAGAAGAGATACTGAATTTAATTGATGAAAGGAGGAAATACAAAAATGCAGTCAATGAAGCAGGCAACAAGCAATACAAACTTCTCAAAAATGAGATCGACAGGAACTGAAAAATGGTTAAATGTTGATGGCTAGAGGACGAATGTAAGGATGTAGAGTCCTATCTCACGAGGGGTAAGATAGATACTGCCTACAGGAAAATTAAAGAGACTTTTGGAGAAACGAGAACCACTTGCAATAATATGAAGAGCTCAGATGAAAACCCAGTTCTAAGCAAAGAAGGGAAACAGAAAGGTGGAAGGAGTATATAGAGGGTCTATACAGGGGCGATGTTCTTGAGGACAATATTACGGAAATGGAAGAAGATGTAGATGAATATGAAATGGGAGATATGATACTGCGTGAAGAGTTTGACAGAGCACTGAAAGGCGTGAGTCGAAACAAGGTCGCCAGAGTAGACAACATTCCATTGGACTACTGCCGGCCTTGGGAGAGCCAGTCCTGACAAAACTCTACCATCTGGTGAGCAAGATGTATGACACAGGCGAAATTCCCTCAGGTATAATAGTTCCAATCCCAAAGAAAGCAGGCGTTGACAGATGGGAAAATTACAGAACTATCAGTTTAATAACTCACTGCTGCAAAATACTAAGGCGAATTCTTTACAGACGAATGTAAAAACTGGTAGACACCGACCTCGGGGAGGAACAGTTGGGATTCCGCAGAAATGTTGGAACACGTGAAGCAATACTAACCTTACGACTTATCTTAGAAGAAAGATTAAGAAAAGAAAGCCTACGTTTCTAGCATTTATAGACTTAGAGAAAGCTTTTGACAGTGTTGACTGGAATTTGTAATGAGTGTAGCCATGTATGGAAGTGAAACATAGATGATAAATAGTTTAGTCAAAAAGAGAATAGAAGCTTTCGAAATGTGGTGCTACAGAAGAATGCTGAAGGTTAGATGGGTAGATCACTTAACTAATGAGGAGGTATTGAATAGAATTGGGGAGAAGAGAAGTTTGTGGCACAACTTGACCAGAAGAAGGGATCGGTTGGTAGAACATGTTCTGAGGCATCAAGGGATCACCAATTTAGTACTGGAGGGCAGTGTGGAGGGTAAAAATCGTAGTGGGAGACAAAGAGATGAATACACTAAGCAGATTCAGAAGGATGTAGGCTGCAGTACGTACTGAGAGATGAATAGCTGGCACAGGATAGAGTAGCATGGAGAGCTGCATCAAACCAGTCTCAGGACTGAAGACCACAACAACAACAACATACTTTTGCGAGTATGGGTAGTTGGGTGCAGAGGCGGATCAGTGCTTGCGAGCATTATTTGAACGTTAGGGTAGCTTCTGCTCCTATTCACTGTCTTCATCAGAGTATTGAAGTGGAAGCTGTGGCGTCCATTGGTATGATGCCACATCGTAGGTGCACGCTCTCGTAAGTTGGCACTACGGGAGAAGACCACTCCGAACACAGCGCCGTCTGGCCGACGCTATGGAGCTAAGGGAGTCCCGTCTTTTTTTGGCCCCATTTCGTCAAGAGTATACGGGCTGGAAATATCGCTTCTACTACCGAGTGGGCTAGCTTGCTATTGAAACTTTGTGCTAGTTACGTTCAGTTAATGTTTGGACAGCCACAAGTATTTGTTAGTTCTGAGATTATACAGAACAGTCATCCTAAAACACAGGATCATAGACAACCACCAGTATTTGTTAGTTTTGTGATTATCCATAACAGTCATCCTAACTTCACTGGATTAGACATGGACTAAGGCTTCACACCCATGAGCTCATCCAAGGCAAAGTTATCTATGCACTTGATATTTACTTGTGGTTTCGACTCTATTAAATGTGTTAAAGTTACATGCACTGCCGAAGTGCTTCACCTCTCCTGCTCCTACTCGCACCTTTCACTCTCGGCCTATATTACAGAAGCACTTCACAGGATCAGACCCACGCACCGCATATCCAAGCGGGGTGCAAAAGAAGCCCCCGAGCATTTAATGGCGAAGGATGTAGTTAAAACACAGCCAATGAACAGAGGTGGATGTTGTACGTATAACTTTGCATCTTTGAACGTGGAAGCAGGCTTCCTTGAGGCACTCCCCGAGATATCTATCGGGGGCGTCAGTTGGCCATTAATAGCCACTAAAGCTGATGTACCCGTGAACAGATTTGAGAGCACTCACCATGTACCAACACGAAAATCGACTGCCTCCAGAATCCGAAGCCAAAACTCGTGATTAACACGATCAAATGCCTTATGAAAGTCTAGGAAAGCAAGGGCACGAGGGACGGACGTCACAGCAGCAACCGAAACCATGACACTCGAGTAGAGTAGTAAGAATGGTAGGACCAGTTAGGCAGCTCTGATGTTTGGCAACCATCATCTCCATCAGAGGCGACATCCTGCTATTAACTGCCCTCGCCACGTCTCATAATCAATGTTTGACAATGTAATTAGGCGAAAGCTATTGGGGGAGGTTAGTCCAGGGGATTAAAACAATTTTTCCCACTTCGAACGAGATCGGCGCTACTCTACCTTATGACACTTCATTCAAAAGAGACGAAAAGAGCACTCAAAAGCGGCCAAAAGCGCACGCAAAATTCCTTTGGAAGTCCGTCCAGACCAGAAGTCTTTTGTGAAGGCGAGCCCACAGTAAGTTTGTAAACTTCCTCATGTTGAAATGCAGCTAAGGGCGTTTCATTATGTTCAGATGTAATTGTCGTATCCAAGATGCTGGATAAAGGATTGCTGTGGACTCATTGATATCATAGATGTCTACACTGTATCGGTATAAGACTTGCACTATATTAGCTTGCTCAGATACGATACGTCAATTATCTGTCGTGAAAGAATGAATACAAGAGCGTCAGCGACGGGTCTGACGGCGAAGAAAATGATATAAGGAAGTCAGGTCTTCCGTCGCCAAGGATCGTGGCTTGGATCGCATTTTCAACCCTTCCATTTCTATTCTTTTCAAGGTCAACTATTTTGCCTCTACGCTCCTAACATCCGGTATTCGCAGAGGGGCGTGCTCCGCAGCATCATAAAGTTCACGCAGGATGGAATAGTAATATCCGTAAGTCATCCGAAAGTCTCTCTCGTTGGCAGCACAGAAAAGTATCAAAGTTTACCTGAGTATCGGTTTTTCCAGATGATAGAAGAGTACTTCCCAGTGGATCATAGAGTACGCCCCCACACGACTCGCATCACGTCATAGAGAGAGGGGTCATCTAGGTGCTAACCAGCTACTAGAAGACGCAGTGCGGTGTTTAAATGTAACTAACGTCCGGTATTTAGATACCCGGAGGTCTTGGAGGAGTAAGGAGCGGACCAATTCCTGTAATTCATGACAGAAATAAAATTTTGGAGATTGATCTGCACGACGCAACACACAGTTAAAATCACCTGCCAACAGAATACCTAGAGGACTCTTAAGCAACAGATAAACAATAACCTGTTTATAAAAACGAAAACGATCCGCTGCGCAACCAGTGCCAGAAGGAGCGTCTAAAAGAACCGAGGTATGATCAAAAATTTGACAACCTATGCCCCTGCCAGAATCCAACATTTCCACCTTCTTAGTAGGAGTGCCTTCGCGACAGAATAAGGTGATCCCCGTACAACATTCGGGTGCTACGTTAAAGATCACACGAAAACCACGTAAGCAGGAATGCCTAAATAATACTTCCTCTAATAAGACTATGTCCACACATGAATCATAAATGAACTGATGCTGCGAAGCCAATCGCAATTTTGCTTCCACACGATAAACGTTTAAGGAAAGGAACGTGTAGTCTTGGGTCAGTGATTACCGCTATACAGGGAAGTACGGAACGCCCAAACAGAATTAGATAGACAGCTGAGAGTCAAGATCTATTGCGGAATCCACAGATGAATCAGACATCGGGGGACCAGAACCTCCATCATCGCAAACTTTTTTTCTTAGATTTCTCACCTGCCACCGCACGGTCAGGTTATAAACGCTTTTTCTGTCGGCTCCGTGGCAGGGCGGCCTCAGTCGACGGAGACAGCTCTCTGCACTTCAGAACTACTATCATGTAATGCAGTTCCGGTCACTAAGGCGGAAGCATTCTGTGGAACAGGCAGTACAACTGGTGATACTTGGTTGCTAATTGTATTCCCCTCGGGAGTTGTTCTAGTCGGCAAATTCGGAAACTGACGGTGACTGAAGAGGAAGGAGCAGGAGGACATTGCATCGTCTCAGACTAAAGGAAAACACAACGGCGAAAGAAGGGAGGGGGGAGGTGGAAGCTAGTTTGCGCTCCCTCTCCACACACGGGCAGCTCAGAAGGAGCCACTTCGCGAGCTGGAATGATGCTGGAGATAACTTCTTCGCCACTCACCGTACCGTGTAGCATCGAGAGGAGCATGGAACACAATCGATGCGGAGGAGGCTAGCGTAGGAGGCAAAGATAAATCCTCACCATCACCATCCTGAGTGCGACGTAGTTAGTTTGTCACCGTTACATGTTCTATCCTGATGCAATAGGATTCTGAACCTGTCGCGGGGGTAAAGGTGGAAATTCTTTGACACTATTATCAGCATTGAATGTTCTATACGATTGGAAGCAGAAACAGTTCCGATCGCGGGAGTGGAAGAAACAAGATCAGAAACCGACAGTTTGCGTCGCAACAACCCTCCGCGGGCAATTAGACCGAACGTGTCCACATTTATTACATAGGAAGCAGGTTCCATCATGACCAGTATGACACGAACGCAGTAACCACACACTTGTAAATGTGATGGAACATTCCGTTTGACATTCATTTGTACGGAACGGATTCCACAGCAACACTGTAATCTGTGTTGATTGGAATAGCGTTCACGACGGACGTTTCTCACGTCACCATAATGATTCAGAAATGGTTCAAATGGCTCTGAGTATTATGGGACTTAACTTCTGAGGTCATCAGTCCCCTACAACTTAGAACTACTTAAACCTGACTAACCTAAGGACATCACACACATCCATGCCCGAGGCAGGAGTCGAACCAGCGACCGTAGTGGTCACGCAGTTCCAGACTGTGGCGCCTAGAACCGCTCGGTGACCCCAGCCGGCCACAATGATTCAATTTGTTCTTTAGAAAGTTGTCCTCAATGTGGTGTCACCGCCAGACACCACACTTGCTAAGTGGTAGCCTTTAAATCGGCCGCGGTCCGGTAGTATACGTCGGACCCGCGTGTCGCCACTATCAGTGATTGCAGACCGAGCGCCGCCACACGGCAGGTCTAGAGAGATTTCCTAGCACTCGCCACAGTAGTAAAGCCGACTTTGCTAGCGATGGTTCACTGACTTCTACGCTCTCATTTGCCGAGACGATAGCATAGCCTCCAGCTACGTTATTTGCTACGACCGAGCAAGGCGCCATTATCCGTTACTACTGATATTGTGAGAATCATCTACCGTCCAGACCGACGTTCGTCAGTAATGGATTAAAGTTCAGTATTCCACCAGCTACGTCCGTTTCTCTCAATTCTAATTCCCTTGTCATGTTCCAGACCTCACGCCAGCCTGCATGAGCAAAAACGCGTGCATTTCGGCCTCCTTTAGGAACACGGTGTTGGCTCTCCTGCTAACCACAACATTGGCGACGGGAGTAAAAGTGTCCTTATCGATATTGCCCTGATTTACTTGTGTAATGGCTTCGCCACAATCTCCAGATGTACTGTCCGAATTTTATCGCTTACAGAATCAGCAGACGCAAGCCTTACTGGATGCCCTTGGACAGCTCGTCCAGGGTCAACGTGCAATGTAAAACGATGCAGCAGCAGCCACTCCACCGCTAACGCAGCCACACCACGCTGTTGCACCCACCTTTCGACCTTTTGATGCTGCACTGGAAAGCTGAACGGAGCGGTCACGCCAATTTGGATTCCATCTCGACGCCTACAGAATTCAAGGTAACGAGCGGCAGCCTTTTCTCCTCTCTTTAGTAGGTGTGACCACGTACCGTGTGATAGCCTAATTATTTCCCCGACGCGACGTGGCAACTCTGTCCCACGAAGAAATTTTGTCTGCATTAGATGCATATTCCTCCCCCCATGAACCATGGACCTTGCCGTTGGTGGGGAGGCTTGCGTGCCTCAGCGATACAGATGGCCGTACCGTAGGTGCAACCACAACGGAGGGGTATCTGTTGAGAGGCCAGACAAACGTGTGGTTCCTGAAGAGGGGCAGCAGCCTTTTCAGTAGTTGCAAGGGCAACAGTCTGGATGATTGACTGATCTGGCCTTGCAACATTAACCAAAACGGCGTTGCTGTGCTGGTACTGCGAACGGCTGAAAGCAAGGGGAAACTACAGCCGTAATTTTTCCCGAGGACATGCAGCTTTACTGTATGATTAAATGATGATGGCATCCTCTTGGGTAAAATATTCCGGAGGTAAAATAGTCCCCCATTCGGATCTCCGGGCGGGGACTACTCAGGAGGATGTTGTTATCAGGAGAAAGAAAACTGGCGTTCTACGGATCGGAGCGTGGAATGTCAGATCCCTTAATCGGGCAGGTAGGTTAGAAAATTTAAAAAGGGAAATGGATAGGTTAGAGTTAGATATAGTGGGAATTAGTGAAGTTCGGTGGCAGGAGGAACAAGACTTCTGGTCAGGTGATTACAGGGTTATAAACACAAAATCAAATAGGGGTAATGCAGGAGTAGGTTTAATAATGAATAGGAAAATAGGAATGCGGGTAAGCTACTACAAACAGCATAGTGAACGCATTATTGTGGCCAAGATAGATACGAAGCCCACACCTACTACAGTAGTACAAGTTTATATGCCAACTAGCTCTGCAGATGACGAAGAAATTGAAGAAATGTACGATGAAATAAAAGAAATTATTCAGATAGTGAAGGGAGACGAAAATTTAATAGTAATGGGTGACTGGAATTCGAATGCAGGAAAAGGGAGAGAAGGAAACATAGTAGGTGAATATGGATTGGGGCTAAGAAATGAAAGAGGAAGCCGCCTAGTAGAATTTTGTACAGAGCACAACTTAGTCATAGGTAACACTTGGTTTAAGAATCATGAAAGAAGGTTGTATACGTGGAAGAACCCTGGAGATACTAAAAGGTATCAGATAGATTATATAATGGTAAGACAGAGATTTAGGAACCAGGTTTTAAGTTGTAAGACATTTCCAGGGGCAGATGTGGACTCTGACCACAATCTATTGGTTATGACCTGTAGATTAAAACTGAAGAAACTGCAAAAATGTGGGAAATTAAGGAGATGGGACCTGGATAAACTGAAAGAACCAGAGGTTGTACAGAGTTTCAGGGAGAGCATAAGGGAACAATTGACAGGAATAGGGGAAAGAAATGCAGTAGAAGAAGAATGGGTAGCTCTGAGGGATGAAGTAGTGAAGGCAGCAGAGGATAAAGTAGGTAAAAAGACGAGGGCTGCTAGAAATCCTTGGGTAACAGAAGAAATATTGAATTTAATTGATGAATGGAGAAAATATAAAAATGCAGTAAATGAAGCAGGCAAAAAGGAATACAAACGTCTCAAAAATGAGATTGACAGGAAGTTCAAAATGGCTAAACAGGGATGGCTAGAGGATAAATGTAAGGATGTAGAGGCTTATCTCACTAGGGGTAAGATAGATACTGCCTACAGGAAAATTAAAGAGACCTTTGGAGAGAAGAGATCCACGTGTATGAATATCAAGAGCTCAGATGGCAACCCAGTTCTAAGCAAAGAAGGGAAGGCAGAAAGGTGGAAGGAGTATATAGAAGGTTTATACAAGGGTGATGTACTTGAGGACAATATTATGGAAATGGAAGAGGATGTAGATGAAGACGAAATGGGTGATACGATATTGCGTGAAGTGTTTGACAGAGCACTGAAAGACCTGAGTCGGAACAAGGCCCCCGGAGTAGACAACATTCCATTAGAACTGCTGACGGCCTTGGGAGAGCCAGTCATGACAAAACTCTACCAGCTGGTGAGCAAGATGTATGAGACAGGCCAAATACCCTCAGACTTCAAGAAGAATATAATAATTCCAATCCCAAAGAAAGCAGGTGCTGACAGATGTGAAAATTACCGAACTATCAGTTTAATAAGTCACAGCTGCAAAATACTAACTTGAATTCTTTACAGACGAATGGAAAAACTGGTAGATGCGGACCTCGGGGAGGATCAGTTTGGATTCCGTAGAAATGTTGGAACACGTGAGGCAATACTGACCTTACGACTTATCTTAGAAGAAAGATTAAGAAAAGGCAAACCTACGTTTCTAGCATTTGTAGACTTAGAGAAAGCTTTTGACAATGTTGACTGGAATACTCTTTTTCAAATTCTAAAGGTGGCAGGGGTAAAATACAGGGAGCGAAAGGCTATTTACAATTTGTACAGAAACCAGATGGCAGTCATAAGAGTCGAGGGGCATGAAAGGGAAGCAGTGGTTGGGAAAGGAGTGAGACAGGGTTGTAGCCTCTCCCCGATGTTATTCAATCTGTATATTGAGCAAGCAGTAAAGGAAACAAAAGAAAAATTTGGAGTAGGTATTAAAATTCATGGAGACGAAGTAAAAACTTTGAGGTTCGCCGATGACATTGTAATTCTGTCAGAGACGGCAAAGGACTTGGAAGAGCAGTTGAACGGAATGGACAGTGTCTTGAAAGGAGGATATAAGATGAACATCAACAAAAGCAAAACGAGGATAATGGAATGTAGTCAAATTAAATCGGGTGATGCTGAGGGAATTAGATTAGGAAATGAGACACTTAAAGTGGTAAAGGAGTTTTGCTATTTAGGAAGTAAAATAACTGATGATGGTCGAAGTAGAGAGGATATAAAATGTAGACTGGCAATGGCAAGGAAAGCGTTTCTCAAGAAGAGAAATTTGTTAACATCGAATATAGATTTAAGTGTCAGGAAGTCGTTTATGAAAGTATTTGTTTGGAGTGTAGCCATGTATGGAAGTGAAATGTGGACGATAACTAGTTTGGAAAAGAAGAGAATAGAAGCTTTCGAAATGTGGTGCTACAGAAGAATACTGAAGATAAGGTGGATAGATCACGTAACTAATGAGGAGGTATTGAATAGGATTGGGGAGAAGAGAAGTTTGTGGCACAACTTGACTAGAAGAAGGGATCGGTTGGTAGGACATGTTTTGAGGCATCAAGGGATCACAAATTTAGCATTGGAGGGCAGTGTGGAGGGTAAAAATCGTAGAGGGAGACCGAGAGATGAGTACACTAAGCTGATTCAGAAGGATGTAGGTTGCAGTAGGTACTGGGAGATGAAGAAGCTTGCACAGGATAGAGTAGCATGGAGAGCTGCATCAAACCAGTCTCAGGACTGAAGACCACAACAACAACAACAACAGATGCATATTTCAAAGAATCAGTCAATGTAGTTGCCAAACGGTATACTTTCTTTCGTACAAAACGTGCGGCAGGTCACACTAACCGGGAGTGGGTTGCAACCTTGCAAGGACTTACTAGGGATTGTGCTTTTGAGTGTCAATGTGGACTCCCTTATTCAGATACTGTGGTACGTGATACAATTGCACAGAACGTTTCTGATGTTCGTATACGGGAACAGATTTTGAAACTAGTAAATCCCTCCCTTCAACAAGTGATGGACATATTGGATCGGCAGGACACACTTGTCTTTGCTCAGGAATCAGTTGAAACTTCGCCAGCAGTGTGTCAGATTAACCGGCCTGCCGGGCGAGCTGCACGGAGCAGTAAACAGCCCTCGCGCCCGGGCGCGCCGCTGCCGCCAGGCTCTCAGCCACTTGTGCCGCGCCGGCAAACAAATGCAGTGATCAAATCATATCCGCGGTGTGCTACTAAACATTCGTGTGAGAATTGCCCGTCACGCCAAGCTATTTGCTTTTATTGTAATAAAAAAGGACATGTTCAGAGTGTGTGCCAGAAAAAGCTCTGATCGGAGGCCCAGAACTGTTCCAGGCCCTTTGCTTCGCGCCGGAATCAAAATACTCAGGCTCACGAAACTTCACCCATGGAAATTCATGTAGTTCTTTCCACTCCGCGCAGTGCCACTCTCTCTAACAGTGACTGTGTTCGTCCCAAAAGTAGTGTGCGTCGACATCACTGGAACACCCGTCAAGTCGCAACTGATTATGTACCAGTGTCAGTTCACGTTGCACGAAACAGTCGCTCTTGTCGTCAGCAGGATAATAAACGTTTTGTAGACTTGGACATTAACGGCAAAGTGATACCATTCCAGCTCGATACCGGAGCTGCAGTTTCACTGATCAATCACGACACTTAGAAACTGCTGGGCACACCTCCGTTGCGTGCCGAAAATGTTAAGTTAACTGTCTATTCAGTTCAAGCGGTCCGTGTGTTAGGACAGTGCAGCCTTCTTGCCACATACAAAGGACAAACAAAACTTTTGTCATTTTACGTCCTTCGTTCTTCTTCTGCACTGAACTTGTTTGGTTTCGATTTATTTCAGTTGTTTAACTTGTCTATAGTAAATCAGGTCCTATCAGTGAACCAGACGGTGCCTTCAGACAGTGTTTCTCGTCTATGCGAAGAATTTGCAGACATTTTTGCACCGGGCCTCGGTTGCGCGAAGAACTATAAAGTACATTTGGAACTGAAAGTAAACGTGCAACCGAAATTTGTCAGCGTGAACTAAAACGCGTGCATTTCGGCCTGCTTTAGTAACACGGTGTTGGCTCTCCTGCCAACCACAACAGTCAACTTCCGGCGGGAGGTTGAACAGTCGAACATTGGAATAATAAATTTCAGCATCTGCGAGTAACACCGTACTAACGGAATTATCACGATGCTTGAATGGGAGTGGCCGTGCGGTTCTAGGTGCTGCAGTCTGGAGCCGAGTGACCGCTACGGTCACAGGTTCGAGTCCTGACTTGGGCGTGGATGTGTGTGATGTCACTAGGTTAGTAAGGTTTAATTAGATCTACGTTCTAGGTGACTGATGACCTCAGAAATTAAGTCGCACAGTGCTCAGAGCCATTTGAACCATTTTTGAACCATGTCACGATAGTAATCGTTCAATGTGAAGGGGCTCCATAGATTTCACGTATAACACCTACTCGTCTGCATCAAAATAAGCGGTGTTGACCTGATCAGAATTCACATGAATTGGATCGACAAGTCTATCGTAGATTTCTGGAGCCCCGGGTTACACGTGTCGTGTTGTTTTTATTGAAAGTAAAGCTGACAATACCTTTTCGTGGAAAACACGTGGAAAGCAAGGTAGCCATGGCGAGGCGGCCGACACCGCTGCAAGTAGACGAACACAAACCGACAGCAAGGCGGATCGGAGGCGCTATGACTCACCCGGCCGACAGGACAACACAAAACGAGGAAAACTTCACACCAGCGACGCTGCTACAGTTGAAATAAACAAGAACCTTCCCGCTCGCCGCTCGAAGCGGAGCTGACTAACTGAGCTACCCAAGCAGGACGCACGACCCGTCCTCTCAGCTTTACTCTCTTATCAAAACTTAACAACTCTCTTGTGAAACTTGGAGAAAGTAAAGCTGTGAGGACGGGTCCTGAGTCGTGCTTGGTTAGTTCAGTAGACCGCCTGGGAACACCGGGTGCTGTTGGCTCCATCTGCGACTATGGCACACACATAGCGACACGATACAATCAAAATTACCTTCCAACCAGATCACGCGCGTCCTCGAGCCTATGAAATGGAATAGTTCATACGTGACGATCTACGTTTAGGTCCGGCGACTGTCGTCGGAACACGTTTCTCTATAACGGCGAGTGTGGTTTATGTTAAAATGAGCAGTGGAGAGGTCTTTGTGACAGTGGTGTCTCATTCTGACTCAAACTTTCTGACGGGCGTATCGGTGCAGTGACGGTGGATCATGCAGGCATGGGCCTAAGGACTGGTAGGGTTTCTGAGCTCCCCTTCGAGGTCCCAGAGGAAGTTGTCAAGGACGCCTTCCGATTGGATTGGTTTGGATTGTGTGAGGGAAGAGATCAAACAGCGAGGTCATCGGTCTCATCGGATTAGGGAAGGACGGGGAGGGAAGTCGGCCGTGCCCTTTCAAAGGAACCATCCCGGCATTTGCTTGGAGCGATTTAGGGAAATCACGGAAAATCTAAATCAGGATGGCCGGACGCGGGATTGCACCGTCGCCTCCCGAATGCGAGTTCAGTGTGCTAACCGCTGCGCCACCTCGCTCGATGACGCCTTCCGACCATACGGCAATGTCATCAGCCACGTTGCAGAAAAGTGGAAAACGTTTTCGATGTATAAGATCTATAATGGTGCACGCCAAATTAAACTTGAGCTCAAGAAACATGTGCCATCTAATTTGAACATCGGTGGCAGTCGTGGAATCATAATGTACGACGGTCAACCGCGTACCTGCTTCGGATGTGGGCAGGAAGGCCATGTTCGATCGAGCTGCTTACAACGTAGAATTATGTAGATACCAGTGGAAGACTCCGTTTCCCGACAGGGACGACAATCCTTCCCCTAACGTACGCTCAGACAGCGATGATCACCATAGATGATAACGAAATGGGCGATCGGGCATATCCGTCGACGTCAAAAGAACCAAGGGAAGAAGAGGACCGGTGGAGGTTCGAGTCCTCCCTCGGGTATCGGTGTGTGCGTTTGTCCTTAGGATAATTTCAGTTAAGTAGTGTGTAAGCTTGGGGACTGATGACCTTAGCAGTTAATCCCCATAAGCAGCAACATTCCCACGGTATCAGGACGCAACATAACATTCAGTACGAGATGGACGTGGACGCTAATATTGCCCGGCCGCGGATTTCCTAGCGGAAGGTGGTACGACGCTGGATTGCCTCCCACATTCGGATACTTATGTCCACGTTCGAAAGCACTTGCTCAACACGTGGTGCCACATCAATGGCCCAGCTCCAGTTTACACCCACTATATAAGTCATTCGTCAAGCACCCTTTCGACGGCGACGAGAGGAGCAGAGCTCTGGCCCACTGCATTCACCGACTACAGAGTCTATATTTGCACCATTGCCCTCCAACCTGCACCAGCACGTGTGTGGCGCAGTGGCCCCCCCTTGAAACTGAACGTCGCCCATCTGGACGAGCTGGCATGTACAGGTGCTATCGAAGAGTCATGGAACGCGTCCTTACAGCGTCGTGATCGTTACGGATCGCCCCTCAGTTGGTGAATTGAACGTGCGAAGTCAGCTCTTAGGCGCACCTTCATGGCTTACGGCCGGGAAGCGGCGGCGTGGAGGAGGAGCACGGATAATTTTATCACACCGTCCTACGGGAATGTCTTGCTATGGAGCCACAATCTGACAGGCAGATCATAGTCAGT
The DNA here is from genome assembly GCF_023897955.1 of Schistocerca gregaria. NCBI lineage: Eukaryota > Metazoa > Arthropoda > Insecta > Orthoptera > Acrididae > Schistocerca > Schistocerca gregaria. The sequence continues at coordinate 363,925,029 of NC_064924.1, forward strand.
CGCGCGAAAGCGCAGCTCGCCTCCTTAGCACGCCATCACTTACAGGGCGCTGTTGTACGGTCGCGTACTCCAGACATGATACAATCAGAAGGGCTATCTATGCATCACGTGCTCTTGGAGAGCAGGAAGCGCCTTAGGGCACTGGTAACCGATACGATAACGGTCGACACGTCGTAGAACAAGCCTTCTATGGGCGTTACGCTCACCTTTATTCAGCAGTGCTCCCTGATATGGAGACGGTACACACCGTTTCAGCACATGCCCACGGTACAGTTCCACCAGACATGGTACCGACTATACTGGGAAAAATGATAGACGCCATTGGTAAAGATGCTCCCCATAAATCACCAGGAATCGACGGATTACCATTAGAATTCCATCGAGCCTTTAAACAACTGTTGGTACCGTGTTGGGTTGAAATTAGTCAGGAATTGATGTCCCAGGGTATACCGTTGCCTGCATATTTCTTCAAAGTACTGATTGTACCCATCCATAAGACGAAGTGACAGAATCATGTCCACGATTATCGCCGCTTAACGTTATTAAGCAGCGACTTCAAGATCTTTTCGTGGCTGCTGTCAGAAAGTATTTGCGGCACACTATTGCGCGTCCTGTCCAATCAGACGTTCTTGGGGTGATCCAACAACATCAGAACTGCATTATGTCGTTACAGAGATCTCATCTTCCTTGCACGGATGAGACGTTTGCCGGCAACCCTGGCGTCTATCGACTTCAGCAAGGCTTTTGACCGTGTAGGCCACACTTTCTGTTACTTCTTGAGTTCTTGTTAATGGAAGACTGACGGCACCCATGCCGATCCGCCTATCAGTACGACAGGGATGTCCATTATCAACATTGTTATTTGCATTGGTCTTAGAACCTTTGTTGTGTGGTCTCCGAAACAGGCTCACTAGGATACAGTTTGGCGGCTCCATCTATCGCTGTACTACATATATGGATGATTTGATGATCGTCATACGTGGAGCTGACGATATGGCGGCTGCTTTGAACTGTATTGCAACCTACGGTACAGGTTCTGGTAGACAAATCAACGTTGGTGAATCCGTCGCCTTGAGCACGGGGATAGGGCTACCGCAGGAAGACACTGCCCCCTTACCCTTCAGTGATACTATCCGCTACCTGGGTCTAGATTTCATGAACGACATGCGACGCGCGCTGACGCTCAGTTATCGACGCCTTCTTAACCACATTCTGAAAGAAATTGCAAATCAGCGCTTGCGGTCCCTCAACATCGTTCAGCGGTCGCATTATGCCAATGTATACCTTGCGTCCCGCATACCACATGTCGCCCAAACGCTAGCTTTTCCGAACCCCTTGGCGCGTAGCATTATGGCAGCGCTGGCTGCGATATTTCGTCAGCGCTGGTATGTAACTGATGATCAGATACGTATCTCTTACAATCCCAAAGAAATAAGGTAGTCTAGGCCTAGTTAACGTCCATGACAGGGCCATTGCCCACTACGTTAGCTCACATTTATGTCTGCTGCGCCGTTGTCCTGCAAGCCTCACGAGTTTGCTTCTGACGGCGCTACGACCTGCTTCACTAAGAGCGCCGTTGCCGCTACAGGACATCCCAGCGCCACTCTTTTACGTAGGACGCTTCTATTTAGAATAAAGTTATTCTTGTGTAGCTCTCACGACACCACGAATGGTCACAACTCGACGCCTATATCACGACATGCTGCAACGCCGCCACTAAATGTGGTCGAACTAAAATATACTGATGTACGTGGGGCGTAATGTGAAGACTGTACACGATGCCATGCTTGATTCCCATAATGTTCCCCAATGGTACGTACTCGTTAATGGGAAGCTGGTGACGCAAGAAGGTCTCTACAATATCCACATGGCAGAATCTCCCATTTGTGTGGGTTGTAATAAAGTAGATTCTGACGAACACCGCCTCAGCTGTGGAGAAACGGAACCGGTTTGGCACCGAGTGCGGCAGATTCTGGCTTATCTCTTGCGAGGTACGCCGGAGCATATCACTGCATGCACTTTATTGTTTCCGGATGAATCATTTTACCCCAAGACTCGGACCAACTCCGTCACCTGGATACGTGGACATGCTATCCATTACCTCTATCGTGACTTTTGCCTCTATTTGCAAGAAAGACATCTTGCTATTTCCTGGCATACCAGTGCTTCGCAAACTACCTATGGAGTGTCTTTCACAGCCCGCCGTGTAGCTGTAATGTTCCAGGCAGTGATAGATGAGGTCAGAACGAGCTGCAAACCATCATATATTGAATTATATCAGTGGTCGCAATCGCTGCGATGCCTAACTACGAAGTGGTAGCTTTATTTTCATGTCACTTATGTTTACTATCTTCGACGGTGTCTACATTCTGTTTTAGTTTTCCAGGCTTGATTAACTATGATTCAAAAAATGGTTTAAATGGCTCTGAGCACTATGGGACTTAACATCTGTAGTCATCAGTCCCCTAGAACTTAGAACTACTTAAACCTAACTAACATAAGGACACTACACACATCCATGCCCGAGGTAGGATTTGAGCCTGCGACCGTAGCTGTCATGCGATTCCAGACCGAAGCGCCTAGAACCACACGGCCACAAAGGCCGACGATTAACTATGACTGTTCGCATTTTGATATATATATATATATATATAGATAAGATAAAAACCAAAAAACCTTCCGCCCTCTACTAGAAATACCCTTCTCCCCCTTCCTTTTATTATGTTTTTGTGGATTGGCGCACACACGTTAGTCCCGTATGGTGTTGTTTCTTCACATTTTAGTTTGGGGGGGGGGGGGGGGGGTTACGTATAGTTAGGAGGACAACGCCTGGAGAGGTAAGAGTTCATTTTTGTTTGGCAGGGACACAAGTGGTGGTGCCCCGTAGGGATGGCTATGATTTTGCCTTATTTCTTTTGTTAGATAAAAAAGGTAATAAAAAATAAAATAAAAATATAAAAACAAAAGAAAAACCCAAAAAATTGAGTAGCGTTCAAGCCCCGTAATCGCTCGATCGCTGGACCGAGTCCCGTTCGTAAGTTTTCTTTTTATTTCTAACACATTTTCATTAAAAAATATAAGAAAATAAAAAAAGTTGGTAGGAGACTTGCCGTCAAAAAGCTAAGGTTCCTTGTTCGAGTCTCGATCCGGCACACAGTTCTGATCTGCCAGGAAGTTTCTAAAGTGATATGGTCTACCCTTTTATGAATATTGCAAATGAGTGAGAAACTGCGACAAAAAGTAAGAGTCTAATGTAGGTTAAATAAACATATTACGATCAATATTCATACGCACAGGAACAACTACTTTTTCCAGGACATTAAAGCTGCTTCTATCAGCACGCAGCACTCGACACAGTTCGGAGGTGAGTTTTACTTTTTTCATAATTACGTAAGTTTAATAACTCGCCTTGAAAGTCAGGAATAATCCAAGTCACTTGCCACGCTCTTTTCTATAATACAGCAGGTGGCACACGAAACGGAACATCAAAACGTAACATTGGCTTCCAGTTAAATTACTGAATACATAGAAATTCACTTTTACGTATTTGCGTTACGTAAGAGCGATGCATCATTTGATCGAAAAACAATTATGTTAGTCGTTGTTATATCCATCCGAGGCATAATTCTTAAGCGCCCATTACCTTCGATTGAGAATAATCCATATTTTTGTCTTTATTACCGCGTATGCTACTCCGAACCAACAAGGGGCTTTTGTTGATGTGAAGTAAGCACTCCTTCATCGATTGGTACTATTGTTATCTCTGTGCTACTGCTATTATCTTGGTGACACAGAGTGGTTTTGCAGAGTTTGCTTGTTATTTCTATTTTCATTTTTGTGGCTGCATCTAAGGTGATGATCACTGTTATTTTCTGGCTGCTGCGTAATGTAATACTGTGATGTTGTTTAGTACTTATTTACATTTTGTGTCCCAGTGAATGAACGCTCCTTTGAGGATCCTGGGCGGTTCCGTGGTAAATGTTATATTTTTGATCTTTTCAGATTTCTTTGCCACCGCCCACCGTATTTTTAACGCTGTTGAAGAAGCAGTAAAATACTTATTTTCTGATGAAATAGAAGCTCACACAGTAGCTCTACCTTCAGATGTAGATGAGCAGACCGATGAGAAAAATATTGGAGATAACTTGTCAGCAAATACGGATGTAAGCAATATTGCAGCTGCTACTTAAGATTTATATGAGAGAGACAATGAAGACTCTCCTTATCTTTCTTATAAAAGAGCCAATAACGAGAAAGTTAAATCGTATGGTCCGGTTCCGAAATATTAATTTTCTGTCTTAGGGAAGAAAGCTTCTTATCTGTCGCATGAAGTGAAGTAAAAGTTGTATGGTCTCATACTGCGCAGGTTTTTGAAGAATTATCTTCAGAGGAAGTTGTATGTATGATTGTAAAGGAAACCGAAAAATGCGCTAGGGTATTTTTATGGTTACTGATCTTCATTGGCTATCAAACATTTTCCAGGGAAAATATATTATTGTTTTGAGGATAATGCTCTCGGTGTTGAATTACTGAGAGGTCGATGAGTCGTAACAGTTATCTTGAAGTGAAATCTGTAAAACAGTTCAATGATAATAAAAATGCCAATGAAAACAAGTGTGAGAAATCCTTCAAAATATAACATGAGCAGAGGTTCTGGTAAAAAATTATTGGGAATGGGGATCTTTTCAGGAAAATTTGACAGTTGATGAAATGATTGCGAGTTACTGCGGACATCACAATGCAAAGCAGTTCAGATTTGACAGGGAGAGGGAAGTTTTGATCGTAAAATGGAATAACGACAAGTGTGTTATACTAGCTAGCAATTTAGGCAATGTGCTTCCTACCTTCAGGGTCCAACGTTATAATTCATTCCAAAAAGAAAAGATCAATGCTGCACAATCACAGGCATCTAACATATACAACATTTTCCTGGAAGGCATCAATCCTTGAGACTGACTAATAGAGAAACATACCATTGCAATGTATGTTAAAGAGTGGTGCTGGAGCCTTTTTACGAGAACTACAAATATGACTATTGTGAATGCACACCTGGCTTTCAAGAAAGGCAGTGAGGAAACTTCTCTTTTAGTGAAAGAATCCCGAAGACAAGAATGCGAGAGCGTATCGGAAGAAAGGTCTTGAAATGAGGTCAGCTAAGTGAAGACCAACATAACTCGTGTCACCTTCTAGAAGTAATGTGTAAGAGGCGTTCAAAAAGAAACGAGCCGGAGTCTGGAATGTGCAAACTGGTGACAGGAGGGCATTAACAAGGTCTGATTGCGACCAGAGGATGGAAGTTCACAGCCCGTCGCTAGTGGGCACGAGTGCACGTCACGTGAATATAGAGAGCAAACAGCAGCATGCATCAATCGTCCAACGACGTCAACATAAGAGTAATGAGGTGTTGATCTTTTTCTGATAGCGGAAGGAGTAGGAGCAACGGGCATTCATCAACGCCATGTCACAACTGTAAGGCGAACACAGCATGTCCCTTGCAACGGTCAAAGCGTGGCAAAGGGCTCCAGGGTTGGAGGGGTGTTATTAGCCGGTGATTCACGGTCTACAGCACCACATTGCATTACCGACGACATCATCCAGCTGGTGGAAGCACTAATTAATCAGGAGCGAGTTACAGTCAAAGCCATAGCCGCCATGGTCGGATTGAGAGTCGGAAGTGTTCACACCATCATGAAGAAACGACTACACATGTACTAAATGTGTGCCCAGTGGGTGCCCCACAGTCTTCAACCACACCATGAAGCATGTCGAAAAGTCTACTGTCTTGTTCATCTGCAGCGCTATGCTCGGTAAGGGAATGCGTTCCAGGCACGAGTGGCAGCTGGAGATGAGTAATAGTGTCATCACTTCCACCCAGAATCAAAACGACAAAGTGTCCAGTGGAAGCATGCAGGGTCACCACCACCAATAAAAACGAAGGCCAGCCACACGAGTGTAGCAAAGGTTATCCTGACGTTCTTCTTTGCCAAGATGGCCCCCTTCTGATTCACTTCCTGCAGCACGGTACAACAGTGAATGCCCTGCGTTACTAGCAATCCTTGACCATGCTTCACCAAGCGATCAAATCAAAACGACCAGGCAGTCTCACCCGTGGGGTCATTTTGCTCCACGAGAAAGCAAAGCCTCATACGGCCAACACAGTCGCGGCACTCCTGCAGAATTTCACACGGATGGTTGCCGGCCACCCTCCACACAGTCAGGACCTCTCTCCCTGTGATTGTGCTATTTTTGGTCCTCTTAAGAAGGCTCTGAGGGGCAAACAATTCACCTCAGACGATGGCGTACAGCTGTATGTGCAGAACCGGTTAACATCACAGCCACGGGAATTTTACAAGACAGCCATTCACCGCTATGTGTCACAGTGGCACAAGTGTATCAACAGCCAGGGTCAATACCTCTAAGATAGAGGCACTGGTTTCTATAATTATGCCTTAAGCTCGATTCTTTCTGAACGTCCCTTACACAAGATTTACTGTATGACCACAAGCTTCACGTCATCCAGGAGCGTGAGAAGTGAAGACGATGCCAGTATGGGAACGTGGAGAACGTTTTGTGGGATATGTTGTGTTACGCTCTTTATGTAGTAGTTTCCCAAATATTATACCAGATTTAAACGAAAGTTAAGATGAGGAGAATCTTTAGATGAAAACGTCCGTAAAATGTTGCTTATTGTAAAATAAAAAAATGGTTTCGAAACGTTATTTTCAAATTATTACTGCTAAATTCTTTATTCCTTGTAATTTTTCCTAGTATGAAGTATAATGACAAAACAACTGCCAACCACCCATCGTCGACTCATGAGAACGGCTAAAATTTCACATTTAAGAAACATGTGAAAAATTTTTTTGCGTATATCCATAAATTTGGTTTCCAGGATAAAGTTTTCAAAAAAAATGCAGAATATAAATCAACTAAAATGAATTAGGCGTTAATGGGTTTAGCGGATACGGTCGTGGAAGGATTCACCGCACTCTCTGTAGTGTGGTGAGACACAATACGTACGACTAATTGCGATCCAATAAGCTACTAGAAGCAGACACTCTGTTCTCTAAGCTCGGTGTGGACGGTGAACGAAGCACTCTCTTCAAAATCGCTCCAAGCTCTGGCAGCCGCGGCCAGTGAGCATGCTTTATTACGAATAAATAATTTATATCGTTGTTAGTGAAAAATAATAACGATCTCATTTTTTCTCCAAGTAAATCTGTACTTCGCTTCCGTTCCATGAAATTCTTAGCCTGATAACTCTTAAATTCGGAAAACCAGAATTTTTCAAATAGAACTGAGATTAGATGTTAGCCTGTGGGCTGTCTCTGTTTTGATTTCTGTATTTTTCTAAAATTACGATCTTATCTTGAAACTTGGTACAGTTATATTATTACGTATAATAAATGAAGTGATGCCGTCCTTATATTGTATCTTAATAACAAATGGTAATTAATAAGCTCGTTCAACAAATTTTAGATACAGAAGGTTTTTTCATAGTGATTTAAAACATAGATGTGGTAGCTTGATGGAAAATCCTATTATCTGTTCTTTTGAGAAATTGATGTAACTCCAAAAGTAGGTCTCTCTAACTTTAATGTTACACATCTCTTATAATTCTACAACAGGTGGATTTTTGAAGTGACTAATTACCTAATCATATTGAGATTCACAACATTTACCCTTTTGATAGTCTTACATAATCGAACCAAATCTTGAAACATTTAAACTTTCAATTTGAATTAAATGTGGTTCAAAGGAGCGTACAAACGTCTTCCGTATTGGTGCAAAACCGTGGGGCCCTGTGACCCTCGGGCTCGATGACACTTCAAAGAGCAAGATATCGACACTTTCGAAAAACGGCCACAGCTAAGAAGTTCATGTGACGTATAAGGTTGGTTAATGATGTCACGTTGGAACCAAAGTTCGCCATAGTTTTGCTCAGTGCCACCGTGGGCGTGTCACACGGTGGTAACACAGTCACAACCCCCTTTACACACATGTTACATCTTCTTTGCCGCCTGCGCTATGGATGCCAGGACAGGGATGCCCAGAGATGACATCACGCTTTTTCTTTTGAGGGGATGAGGAAAACTTCCCTGACACAGCACCACTCAGAATCGTGATGACAAGGCCGCACGAATACAATAAAAAGCTTCGGTGAAACATCCCTTTCCATAGGTTGTCGATTCCCGTACATTTCACGGTCGAAAACGACGTACACAGTGCTATTAGCTACAAGAATAAGTTTTTATGCTGCTGACACATTCCGGCATTTCATAGCCCTATTTTGTGTTCTCCTGCAGCACGATGATGGGTTGGGGGGGGGGGGGGGGTGCACATTGACACATACATGAATCAAACTCTGACCCTCAACCACCTGCTTTCAAAACTCTCGGTGTCACCCGCCGACCATTATTGAGAATTTTAAGAATGCGCCTGTACGGACACCTGTGACGACATCCTAGTCACTTGCAAACCGTCAACTCCTTCGACACCCCCTCCGGTTCCCCATGCCCTATCACCAAGCGCAAGAGCAGCAATGTAGCAGCGAAACAGCAGCAGCGTAGCCTGCGCGTAAGTGCCTGTTAATCTCGTCATGGGTTTTATCTGTACCGGTGTATTTGTAAAATTCTACAAATGTCGAAAATAGCCATTCTTGCAGCTGTGAGATCGGTAAAAAACATTTTTAAGTTTACTTAATAGCAACCAAATTTTCGTTGTAATTCAGTCTTGCAATCAGTGCAGTTGTTCGGCATCTACTTTCTCATTGTGTAACTAGCTTTACATAATTAATTTCTGCGTAGTTTCGACCTAATAAATGTTTTCCATTCATTTAAAAACTACCTTTCCGAATTTTTTTCTCATCTTTAATATCGACATGCAGTTAAAAAATAGTATCCAGGGATTACTGTTTAGAAATAGTTTACTGTTCCGACACTGCTTTAATTTTGTATAATGAATCACATATTTTTTTTAAATTTATTGTGTGGAAGTCATCAGGTTTGGAAGTCACTGCTTTTTGATGCTCCTTTGTGGTAACATCTTCTCTGAGCATATTGGTACATCAAAATAAAGATCACAGATATTATTTGGATATTAAAGAATACTTCTAAAATTTAACCTCTGCCTCCACGGACAGCTATGCAGCATCGGAGGGTGGTAGGTATTGTACGTTATCCGCCTGCACAGACAGTTAACATTAATGTAAATACTTATAGGATTCATCATTGTTTTTATTGTAATTACCTATGTACTCATTTTTTGCTGCCCCACATACATGCAAACAGTGAACAGTACTAACTATGACAATATGCTAAGTAAATAATAGTTGTTATATGGTCTTAAATAGTTGCAGTTTTATATTAGTAGTTTTCGGCATTGCATGCCACGCTCAACCAGGTGAAGTGATATAAATGGCTGAAATTAGTTTGTACATTTTGAGACAACGTGAGTTGTATTCACCTAACAAATGGGAACACTGTAACTACAACGCACATAAAGAGGCATATCTTACCGCTGCTCACATGAATTTCGGCAATTATTATTAGAATAAAGGCACAAAAATTGTACATTTCAAGCAATAACACCCCGTTGTAGGAAGCGTAAGGTATCTGCATGTATGTAAAATGTAGCTTTCGTTGCTTGCTCTACTTATAAGTTTTCATGCGCTGTTACTCTATATTGGACATGACAGTACTGACTGGCTTTAATTCTGAATAATCAACTAAATGTGCAGCCAACTTCTCTTTCAAATGAAAACAAGGGCTCTCACATTCAACTGAATAACGATAAGCAATTATGTTCTCATGTGCCAGCCTGCATTGTTTTTCCGCCAGTTCAACAGCTACTTCACAGTCAGAATTATGCGTTCTAATCGTTACGCTTGAACACAAATAATTCTATGGTCTAATGCAGCTTTGCACATTGGCAAGCGATAGGGCGGAAAGTGCTTGCCAGTGTCTGCCAACAGCAAAGAAGTCGTGTGTCTGTCAGGTAACACGCTTCTAAATGGCAAGCAACACGAGACCTATACTGTAAGTCAGATTCAAACTGACAAGTAGTGCAGGTGATTTGTAGATTCATCAGAACAGTAGGATTATTACGATGCCTACGACATTGCAGTGTCTGTGTTAATAAGAAGAGTCACAGTTAGGCACAAATTTTCTTTGTCGTCATTTCCTTGTACAGCTGATGGTTGTTCGTATTAGCAACTGCGAACACGTTTCATTTATCCCATGAAGCCTAGTTGTCTACACATGGGCGGCGGCGTGATAATAAGACATTTATGATTCCGTAACGGAACAGATCATCTGTAATGGTGCCGTAATCCAAGTAGTCATATTGGTTAAAACTTGTACGAACTGGTTGACTGGCAAGACGACATTGTTAGGTTTGTGCTGTAACCTAAACTAGGTGGTAGTAGGACTGAGTGGGGTATTCACATGCATCTGAGCTGCATGGATGTTGTAAACAAGAATCTGTATAATTCGTGTTGTTTCTAATGTAGATGTGAGAGTATTTAAACCCTCGTGTACCTAAAATGAGGATTTGAACTCTCCCCAATGTATTAATCTGGTGGCGAATCATCGGATTTGTGGGTTTTGTCGAGTAGATTAACTTATGAAGGCGCCATCTGCATGCGTTAGCTAATGCGAAGTTCGTGGTTGTCTCTAGATTGGGAGGTCGCATAATGGATAGGTGCGTTCCATTGGTTGGCGTCTGCATGGTAAGCCGAATACAGAATTAATCATTGCCCCTCCAGCAGTGAACTATGCTCTCTCTTACTCGATGTGGTAGAGTGGCAACAGTGGTGCCATATGATTTTTCATGGATATTGGTGATCACATGGAAATAACCTCGTAAGGTGGACTAGCTATCTGGTAGTTTCTCGGTCAAATGTTGCAGATTAATTTCCTCATTGTTGAAAAGCAATAGCTTGATTTCATCTGAAATTACTTATGATGTGGTGAGATAAATGCAGTAAGTTGTTTCTTCGTTCAGTTGCTCTTCATCTGTAGCGCTGCATGTGAGATGGTAGTATTTGGACGACAGTGATTAGAAGAACAAATAGAGCATGTCACTTCATTTCGTTGCTCTAGAGCAAATGTGGAAATCCAAACTGCAATTAGGCAACCAAGCAGGGCGACCTCTTGCGCTGTTCAGTTTGTTACTTACTGTAATATCTTGGGACAGTAAGACACCATACAGGATAGAGAGAGAGAGAGAGAGACTAATCAGCTTTGTGGGAACAATGGCACAGTACCTCAATAATCTTGGCTGGGAAAGATGAGACAGTAAATAGTTACTGCTGCAAAAGCTGAGGCGCAACTACACTCCTTCAGCAAACGAAGGGTGGGTGAACCGCAGAGTAATAATTATACAGATGAGTACAAAACAGTATAACCAAGTAACTACCGACGGCAGACAGCCACGAGTATTACATTTCGACACGGAGGGGTGGAACGGTCGACAATGGCCATGACTCGCTGGTTGCGCATACAACTGAGCCACCAAAATGTATTTGAGTTAGTCTGCGTCTGTTGTAGGTGTAATGCACTTCCTGCGACTCCCCATTTCCTAAACGGGTACCACTAAAAATGATGGAAAATCACCGCAGCTCTTGGTGGTAGGGTTCCTAAGTGTGGTGTCATGTGGGGCTACAGCAAAGCTACGATGTACTATCTGATCTACCCTGCGCGTAGAATATGTATACAACATGTGTGCTTCACGTAGTGGTGCATGAATAGTATCAAACTGGTTTTTGCCTCAATGTTTTGGGTATCATATGTGTAAGATACAAACATGACTCTGCTGGCCCTTTAGAGGTAGAAGTGAACGGGCTTTAGTTGGTGTCGTGACGAACAAGAGTGTTTAACCCACGGACTCCTAGATAAGATAGTGCTGCCAACTTACTCGGCTAAGTGGAGAGGGAGCTATTGAGAAATTCCTGGAAGATGATGATGGAGACTCGCAAAGTCAGTGAGTGTCTACTGCTGGCTGCTACATCACATTGGGGTCAATAGTATGAAATTACAGTGGATCAAACACATAGTGCCATGATCACCTGTTAGCATAGAGGTGTGTGGGTGATGCAGGAGCTGCAGTCAATGTGCAATGTAAGTCAAATATTTGCAAGTAATTGGCAGCTTCCGAAACATTAGAAACAGAATAGAAGGGCGCCTAGGATTGTCATGTGTGCGTTGCTAATACATTATACGAACACTCAAAATAATGAAATACTACTCCGTGTTAACAAGGTAACAACATAGTAGAATTATATTCATGTATATACAGTAAACAACACAATCAACTAAGGCGTTCGTCATGACATCGCATATGCAGTGCAGGAGGTTCAGGTACTCAGACGGTTAGTCAACATAGCCAACATCTCTTCAAGAGAAATCCAGAATGTGATAATCAAGAAAAGGGCTACCTGCAGTCGTAGGTGATGAGCAAGGGTCTAAGTAATTAATATTTCTGCTGCGGTAAGTAGATAACCAAAAGCGCATACTCTAAAATCGTGGATATTTCTACATGGAAACATTTGTTTCTGTACGTCGTAGGTAGTTTTCTCCGTGTATTATGACAGACGACCATGCGAGGTAATCATCACAGTGGATACATTAATATTAGAGCAGTTCTTCAAAATTATCCCCGCCAAACAAAAATTAGAGTAACGAAGAATTGTTCAAAGTCTTCTGCAACAGAAATGCGACGTACTCCCAGTTTGACATGGTGACAGACAATTAAATGGTACAAGGATTTAAGGTTGTTTTGTAGTCCGCAGCGCAGTAACGTAGCAGCGGTAAGAAGTACATTACTGGCCATTAAAATTGCTACACCAAGAAGAAATGCAGATGATAAACAGGTATTCATTGGACAAATACATTATACTAGAACTGACGTGTGATTTCATTTTCACGCAGTTTGGATGCATAGATCCTGAGAAATCAGTACCGAGAACAACCACCACTGGCCGTAATAACGGTCTTGATTCGCCTAGGCATTGAGTCAAACAGAGCTTGGATGCCTTGTACAGGTACAGCTGCCCATGCGGCTTCAACACGATACCACACTTCATCAAGAGTATTGACTGCCGTATTGTGACGAGCCAGTTGCTCGGCCGCCATTGACCAGACGTTTCAGTTGGTGAGAGATCGGGAGAATGTGCTCGCCAGAAAGGCCAGTACAGGACCTGCAACATGCGGTAGTGCATTATCCTTGTGCATTGTAGGGTTTCGCAGGGATCGATTGAAGGGTAGAGCCACGGGTCGTAACACATCTGAAATGTAACGTCCACTGTTCAAATTGCAGTTAATGCGAACAAGAGGTGATGGAGACGTGTAACCAATTGCTCTGCATACCATCACGGAGTGTGATACGCCAGTATGGAGATGGCGAATACACGCTTCCAATGTGCGTTCACCGCGATGTCGTTAAACACGGATGCGACCATCATGATGCTGTAAATAGAACGTGGATTCATCCGAAAAAATGACGTTTTGCCATTCGTGCACCCAGGTTCGTCGTTAAGTACACAATCGCAGGCGCTCCTGTCTGTGATGCAGCGTCAAGGGTAACCGCAGCCGTGGTCGAGCTGACAGTCCATGCTGCTGCAAACGTCGTCGAACTGTTCGTGCAAATGATTGTTGTCTTGCAAACGTCCCCATCTGTTGACTCAGGGATCGAGACGTGGCTGCACGATCCGTTACAGCCATGCGGATAAGATGCCTGTCATCTCGACTGCTAGTGATACGAGGGCGTTGGGATCCAGCACGGCGTTCCGTATTACCCTCCTGAATCAACCGATCCCAAATGCTTCTAACAGTCTTTGGATCTGGACCAACGCGAGCAGCAATGTCGCGATACGATAAATCGCAATCGCGGTAGGCTACATTCCGACCTTTAGCAAAGTCGGAAACGTGATGGTAAGCATTTCTCCGCCTTACACGAGGAGTCACAACAACGTTTCACCATGCAACGCCGGTCAACTGCTGCTTGTGTATGAGAAATCGGTTCGAAAGTTTCGTCATGTCAGCACGTTGTAGGTGTTTCCACGGGCGCTAACCTGGTGTGAATGCTCTGAAAAGCTAATCATTTGCATATCACAGCATCTTCTGCCCGTCGGTTAAATTCCGCGTCTGTAGCACGTCATCTTAGTGGTGTAGCAATTTTAATGGCCAGTAGTGTACATCAAGGAGGAACAGTGTGCACAGTAGCTGACTCGACTCAACCCCGTGACTCGGTACGGGCTCCACGCAACGTAGCAGCACTGTTCAGAGGCGAGCGTGTCCTTACAACAGCTTGCCACTGGATAAGAAGGGAAATACAAAGGAGATAAGAATGTAAAGCCACTGATGCTGTTAGACGTAAGAACCCAGATTGTTTTTAATAGAGCAATAAAGAAATAAGCTAGCAGCCTATGAAATGTTCTGCTACATGCTTGACAATTAGTTGACCAAACAAATGCCTTATGAAACACTAGTGTATGTAGTAACTGTCACTCTTAGGTGTGTAATACTTGTGTTTAAAGGATTCTGCTTCTCGCTATTAAGTCTGATCTTTTTTTCGCTTTCTGTCCTAATTGTTTCATAAATCTGTATTTCTTCGTCACAGCACTAAGCATGTGGCCAGTGAGGCATGTATATCATTTGTGCGTTCGTATCTCACTTGTAGGATACGACAAATGAACTGTCATATTGCGTCCTTTTGTATAATGTTCCATCGTTTCTTCTAGAGAGAACTTTAGAGTATATTACTGACGTCGCTCAAAATCAGGTTAGCGTGGTCGATTCGATCGTTGGGTGAAAATAGTCTAAACACGTATGACCTTCACGTTTAGCGCATGTATTAATGGTATGCTTTTTGACCAGGAGACCAAGGCAGGGGATTAACTTTCTGAAATAGGCAGCCTGGTGCGATGTTCGGTCGTGCTCCTGCTGGTAGGTAAGAAGTCGAAAAATTAGTAACAACACAGGAGCACATGTTGGAGCAGAGATGCATAAAGGGCCACTGAGCAGTGAGACTCGGATGTTCTCAGTAGAAACCATTGTTCCATGTGAACTTAAAACAAAATGCGTAACTAGGTATCTTGTCCTAACAGTAAAAAACAGGATTCTAACCGCTGTTAAGGTTTTAGCAGTTAGTGTTTCGGCCTGGGTGATACGCACAGCGCTTTTGAATGGCACATGGAGGCAATGAATGGTAAAAGGTGCGGTTACAGAACGTGTTCTACGTCTTATCCAATCACGAGCTTAATATCTGCCGTATAGTTTCCGCTCGTCAATTACCACCTCTCACTGAGAAGGTTGCATATCAAGCATACATCCCATCTGATTGAGAAACAGGCTTATAACACGATTAATGTTTCCAGAATGAGATTTTCACTCTGCAGCGGATTGTGCGCTGATATGAAACTTCCTGGCAGATTAAAACTGTGTGCCCGACCGAGACTCGAACTCGGGACCTTTGCCTACTGGCAGAAGTAAAGCTGTGAGTAGCGGACGTCAGTCGTGCTTCGGTAGCTCAGTTGGTAGAGCACTTGCCCGCGTAAGGCAAAGGTCCCGAGTTCGAGTCTCGGTCGGGCACACAGTTTTAATATGCCAGGAAGTTTCATATCAGCGCACACTCCGCTGCAGAGTGAAAATCTCATTCTGGAAACATCCCCCAGGCTGTGGCTAAGCCATGTCTCCGCAGTATCCTTTCTTTCAGGAGTGCTAGTTCTGGAAGGTTCGCAGAAGAGCTTCTGTAAAGTTCGGAAGGTAGGAGACGGATACTGGCAGAAGTAAAGCTGTGAGTACCGGCCGTGAGTCGTGCTTCGGTAGCTCGGATGGTAGAGCACTTGCCCGCGAAAGGCAAAGGTCCCGAGTTCGAGTCTCGGTCGGGCACACAGTTTTAATCTGCCAGGAAGTTTCACGATTAATGTTACTTAAAATCCGTCTCGATTGCAAATTTTTTTATTCATATGATCAGATCTGATGTTTCAGTTACAGGGGTAACCCGTCCAAATACAGCAAATTTCACATGCTGCTGGATTGGGACGGGTTACTCTTGTAACTGAAATATCAGATCTGAAGATGGTTCTGAATGAACTGAAACCGGTCATATGAATAAAAAATGTGCAGTCAAGACGGATTTTAAGTAACACTATAAAATCACTGATTGCTGGTATCCCATAAGGCATTCCGTCTGTTTTTGCAAAATATAACACGGTTATCGACTGTAAAGAAACATTTCTAGATTTCCTCGTGAAGGAAGTTTTATCAAAGAGATTAGCTCACATGGATACTTCTTGACAACAAAGCCTAAAGTGATGAAGGCAATGAGCAGTTATGTGAAGTGAGCCAATGGTAGTTGCTAGTAGAACACGGACTTTATACTGGGCTCGCTCTTTGCACGCTGCCCCGACCTGATACGTCTCTTCGGGATTATCCATCGAAGATGCGAACGTCCCGTTCCGAAGTATTCGCGGCGTATTGAAGATTACTAAAACAATATTACCAAGAGTCTTAGTGTGCAGTATACTTTTGCCTCTGCAGTGGTGCAGTGGAGGCTGAGGTGGGTCTCCCGAAACTGTGAGGTGTCTGGTGAAATTTTGGTAGTCGTAAATTATGTAAAAATTATTGAGAAAAATGTTTTATGACAATAGTGGTTTTTCATCGGCATGCGGAGTATCTTGTTTTCCAGAATATGTGCTGGAAGGAGGATTCACACGTGTGGATTTCACTGGTAGCAATTACAGTGTGTCTCTGATACGAAAAATTGCGTTTTCCCGAAAACCTTAGAGACAATGTGAGAAAGTATGTGCGGTCACACGTGAGGCGGATTAACAGACCTACAGTAGGTCAATACAATAAAATAACCGCGTCGAAGTCTAGTAATTTGTATTTCTTTAATTATTTAGTCACAGCTGGAGATGGCGGTTCCAGTTTCGAAACTGGTCGTGGAATAAAGAAGAAATTAATATTTGAAGTTAATTTTTTTGTTCTATTAATATGTTCCACATTGCGGATTTGCGCCTGATCAATTTTTTTTAATACAACAGGAGGTAATGAGTAGGTGGCAGGCCACATTCCCTGGCTTAGTATCCCAGCACCGAGCTAACTCTGTTGTCTCTGTTGTGGTACTGGACGCAGCATTACTTATTTATCCCCCAGTCTACACTTGTTTGCAGAACTCCTAGAGGGGCAACGGTGCCCACACCACAGTTTGTTTGTATTGGTGGGAGAGGAGCGCTGGTCCTAGATCTGGCGGTATGGTGCTTTATAATATTTTACAAGACGATTGATGAAGTGTAAGTAGCCACAAAAAAGTTAGATTGCGGCCCTGTTAGAAACATGTGTAATACCATGTTTTAAAAAGTTTTCTTGAAAGATAAATACCTGACTATATTATATATTTTCTTTTCCATAATAGGTAGGGGGAGGGCAGTCACCCCCCCTCTCTCCCCCACCTTTACCCCGGCATGGGAGTCCTTGGAGAGGGTACAGGGGGCTCTTTTAAAATCGGAATAAATCTGAAGTTGAAGCGGCTGCTGCCTCGGCTGTAATAAAATCTCTGCCAAAAACATGGTATCCAAAACAGCGGTACACCACCATTTGTGGGCATAAATAGGTTCAGTTCCACGAAGTAGTTTGGTGTTCATACCTACTGTTTCTATAAAATATGTGGACGTAGCCGTTATCAAGAATAAAGAGTGTTCATAAATTTTCTTCCTACAGTCACTTCTTCTTCTGCGTGTTTTTGCTTTTAGGAAGCTTTAATAGTAGAGTGCTATTAAGTGTTCCATAGATCTCGTGTTTGTTTTGAATACAGTCAGAGAGAGTCCCTTTAGTCAGCCATAGTGCCAGTAGTGTCAGTGTCGCCCTAACCGCCGTCTGCTTCACGTCTGCTGTGCAGCGAGCTACCTTAATTTAAGTATTATCTGTATTTTTCTTACTTGTCACTTCTTCTTCTGCGTGTTTTTGCTTTTAGGAAGCTTTAATAGTAGAGTGCTATTAAGTGTTCCATAGATCTCGTGTGTGTTTCGAATACAGTCAGAGAGTCCCTTTAGTCAGCCATAGTGCTCGTAGTGCTAGTGTTTGTTTTCAATACCGTCCAGAGACAGGTAGTGCTATTTTCCTTGTTTCTACAAGAAGTGGTTAGCAATCACAGTTTAGTCAATAATCAACCGCCTTTAGTGAATTAGCAGTCTAGGTAAAAGCTGATTAACACTCTATAGTAAATTGATTTCTTAGGATGGCTAGGATGTGTGGCTGCTGTGTACGGACGCAGGAGGAGCTGGCCACTCTTCGCGAACAGCTGAGCGTGTTGATGGCCGCGGTCAGCCGTCTTCAGGCTGCTGCCTCGGAGTGTAGCGGCAGTGGGGAGTCTGGTGCGTCGCATGGTGCACCCCAGGTGTTAGATGCTTCACCCACTGTCCCTGCTGTCGAGACATCTTCGCGGGTACCGGGCGCGGTTGGGCCACCCTCTCCCCAAGGGGAGTGGCGGGTTCAGCGGCGTTCGCGGCGCACGAGGCGGAGGGTCAATGTGGAGGCTGGCCGTGTGGCATTGCCCGCTCTGCCTGTGAGTGGACATGTGGCTGCTCCTTCAGCAAGGTCCGAGCAGGCACACGGGGGGAGGGGTTTATTAGTTATTGGGAGCTCCAACGTTAGGCGGGTGATGGAACCCCTTAGGGAAATAGCGGAGAGGTCGGGGAAGAAGGCCAGTGTTCACTCTGTCTGCTTGCCGGGGGGTCTCATCCGAGATGTGGAGGAGGCCCTACCGGCGGCGATAGAGAGCAGTGGGTGCACCCGACTGCAAATTGTTGCTCATGTCGGCACCAATGACTCTTGCCGTCTGGGTTCAGAGGTCATCCTCAGTTCGTACAGGCGGTTGGCGGAGTTGGTGAAGGTGGAAAGCCTCGCTCGCGGGGTGGAATCAGAGCTAACTATTTGTAGTATCGTTCCGAGAACCGATCGCGGTCCTCTGGTTTGGAGCCGAGTGGAAGGCTTAAACCAGAGGCTCAGACGATTCTGCGAAGAGCTGGGGTGCAAATTTCTCGACCTCCGCTATCGGGTGGAGAAATGTAGGGTCCCCCTGAATAGGTCAGGCGTGCACTACACGCCGGAAGCGGCTACGAGGGTAGCGGAGTACGTGTGGAGTACACATGGGGTTTTTTTAGGTTAGAGAATTCCCTCCCTAGGCCCGACAAGACGCCTCCTGAGACGCGGCAAAGCAGGAGTAGGCAAAATGCAACAAGGAATAACAATATTAATGTGCTAATAGTAAACTGCAGAAGCGTCTATAGAAAGGTCCCAGAACTGCTCTCATTAATAAACGCCCATATAGTACTAGGAACAGAAAGTTGGCTGAAACCAGACGTAAACAGTAATGAAATCCTAAACTCTGATTGGCATGTATACCGCAGAGATAGGCTGGACAGTGAAGGGGGAGGCGTGTTTATAGCGATAAGAAGTGCAATAGTATCGAAGGAAATTGACGGAGATTCGAATTGTGAAATGATTTGGGTGAAGGTCACGGTTAAAGCAGGCTCAGACATGGTAATTGGATGTCTCTATAGGCCCCCGGGCTCAGCAGCTGTTGTGGCTCAGCACCTGAAGAATAATTTGGAAAATATTTCGAGTAGATTTCCCCACCATGTTATAGTTCTGGGTGGAGATTTTAATTTGCCGGATATAGACTGGGAGACTCAAACGTTCATAACGGGTGGCAGGGACAAAGAATCCAGTGAAATATTTTTAAGTGCTTTATCTGAAAACTACCTTGAGCAGTTAAACAGAAAACCGACTCGTGGCGACAATATATTAGACCTTCTGGTGACAAACAGACCCGAACTATTTGAATCAGTTAATGCAGAACAGGGAATCAGCGATCATAAAGCGGTTACTGCGTCGATGATTTCAGCCGTAAATAGAAATATTAAAAAAGGTAGGAAGATTTTTCTGTTTAGCAAAAGTGACAAAAAGCAGATTACAGAGTACCTGACGGCTCAACACAAAAGTTTTGTATCAAGTGCAGATAGTGTTGAGGATCAGTGGACAAAGTTCAAAACCATGGTACAATATGCGTTAGATGAGTATGTGCCAAGCAAGATCGTAAGAGATGGAAAAGAGCCACCGTGGTACAACAACCGAGTTAGAAAACTGCTGCGGAAGCAAAGGGAACTTCACAGCAAACATAAACATAGCCAAAGCCTTGCAGACAAACAAAAATTACGCGAAGCGAAATGTAGTGTGAGGAGGGCTATGCGAGAGGCTTTCAATGAATTCGAAAGTAACGTTCTATGTACTGACTTGGCAGAAAATCCTAAGAAATTTTGGTCCTATGTCAAAGCGGTAGGTGGATCAAAACAAAATGTCCAGACACTCTGTGACCAAAATGGTACTGAAACAGAGGATGACAGACTAAAGGCCGAATTACTAAATGTCTTCTTCCAAAGCTGTTTCACAGAGGAAGACTGCACTGTGCTTCCTTCTCTAGATTGTCGCACAGTTGACAAAATGGTAGATATCGAAGTAGACGACAGAGGGATAGAGAAACAATTAAAATCGCTCAAAAGAGGAAAGGCCGCTGGTCCTGATGGGATACCAGTTCGATTTTACACAGAGTACGCGAAGGAACTTGCCCCCCTTCTTGCAGCGGTGTACCGTAGGTCTCTAGAAGAGCGAAGCGTTCCAAAGGATTGGAAAAGGGCACAGGTCATCCCCGTTCTCAAGAAGGGACGTCGAACAGATGTGCAGAACTATAGACCTATATCTCTAACGTCGATCAGTTGTAGAATTTTGGAACACGTATTATGTTCGAGTATAATGTCTTTTCTGGAGACTAGAAATCTACTCTGTAGGAATCAGCATGGGTTTCGAAAAAGACGATCGTGTGAAACCCAGCTCGCGCTTTTCGTCCACGAGACTCAGAGGGCCTTAGACACGGGTTCACATGTAGATGCCGTGTTTCTTGACTTCCGCAAGGCGTTTGACACAGTTCCCCATAGTCGTTTAATGAACAAAGTAAGAGCATACGGACTATCAGATCAATTGTGTGATTGGATTGAGGAGTTCCTAGATAACAGAACGCAGCATGTCATTCTCAATTGAGAGAAGTCTTCCGAAGTAAGAGTGATTTCAGGTGTGCCGCAGGGGAGTGTCATAGGACCGTTGCTATTCACAATATACATAAATGACCTGGTGGATGACACCGGAAGTTCACTGAGGCTTTTTGCAGATGATGCTGTGGTGTATCGAGAGGTTGCAACAATGGAAAATTGTACTGAAATGCAGGAGGATCTGCAGCGAATTGACGCATGGTGCACGGAATGGCAATTGAATCTCAATGTAGCGAAGTGTAATGTGATGCGAATACATAGAAAGATAGGTCCCTTATCATTTAGCTACAAAATAGCAGGTCAGCAACTGGAAGCAGTTAATTCCATAAATTATCTGGGAGTACGCATTAGGAGTGATTTAAAATGGAATGATCATATAAAGTTGATCGTCGGTAAAGCAGATGCCAGACTGAGATTCATTGGAAGAATCCTAAGGAAATGCAATCCGACAACAAAGGAAGTAGGTTACAGTACGCTTGTTCGCCCAATGCTTGAATACTGCTCAGCAGTGTGGGATCCGCACCAGGTAGGGTTGATAGAAGAGATAGAGAAGATCCAACGGAGAGCAGCGCGCTTCGTTACAGGATCATTTAGTAATTGCGAAAGCGTTACGGAGATGATAGATAAACTCCAGTGGAAGACTCTGCAGGAGAGACGCTCAGTAGCTCGGTACGGGCTTTTGTTGAAGTTTCGAGAACATACCTTCACCGAAGAGTCAAGCAGTATATTGCTCCCTCCTACATATATCTCGCGAAGAGACCATGAGGATAAAATCAGAGAGATTAGAGCCCACACAGAAGCATACCGACAATCCTTCTTTCCACGTACAATACGAGACTGGAATAGAAGGGAGAACCGATAGAGGTACTCAGGGTACCCTCCGCCACACACCGTCAGGTGGCTTGCGGAGTACGGATGTAGATGTAGATGTAGACAGTGCTGGAACTTAAGTGAACGGTTGTGCGTAATGTAATGGCAAAGTAAATATGATATCGGGACGTAATTTCTTCTCGCAGCTTGCAGATGGGTGTAGCATCTCGAGGGAGCGCGAGCTGTTTGCGGCCTATTCTTTCGTTTGAATTTAATGTCATGAACCCACTCTGTCATCTTTCATTCTTTCTATTGGTTTCATTTTTGTACCGTTGTATTTTGATAAAAATATGTTTCTGCCTCTCTACCATGTAAATGAGTCAAGTCAGCTGTTATTATTCCATATTGAAGAGGTGGTAATTACAAAATAATGGAATCAAAGAAGTTAAACGTATGTTCAATGACCGTAGAGCAAGACAAACGGCAGGACAGTGGAGCACGCGTGGTGCAGCTGCTTGTCAACGGCAGGAACACATGTAGGTGTGGCCACCGGGCAATGACTATGTAACAAGCTGTCAGGTTAGGTCACTTGTAAGAGCGAAGCTGAATTTTTAAGAAGAAGAACATAATCTGTCAAATACTTTTTGTACACCCCATCGGTATGTGTACGTATGTAAAACGACTCAATATGAAGTTCTTTTGTAGGACGCAGAAGCCGAGGTTCTTGAACGACGAGCTATGTGTTAGTCCAAACCCATACACAAAGTTGTCTTGGCTTACTGCAAAATTGAGGTAAGAAGTGATCAATACATAAACCCCATAATAGAATATCCAGCTGAGTAACTCTTAGGTGTGTATCTGTTAGATATCTCTGCAGGCATTGGTATTTGTTGAACGGCTCTTGACATTGGAGTAGCGGCCCGCTCGTTATGGGTACGTTCTAATGTCATACTACTCCTAGCATGTTGACCTTGAGGGCTGTCGACAGTCCCGTCAAAAAAGGACATGCTATTATTTCTGTTTCCTTTATTCATCTTTTCTCTTTCAACTCCAGTTTTCATATGATGGACCAATATAACAGTGTATAGCAGTAAATGTATTGCGGGCAAACACGCAGGGCATGTTGTCGGTACGTAACGACAACATACACCTCCGGTAGACATCCAGGTAGCTGGCAGGTGTCAGGCACCTAGTTTGCGTCTCTGTGTTTAAGTAAGAGTGGTGGCCACGCAGGCTGGGGGGCATGGAGGATGATAAGCGTGGCTCTTCCACGATGGCGTCGGCAAGTGATAGCCAATGGTATGCCACAGCATGTATCACCGTGTTCATAACAACTCCTTCCTCCCACATTGCTGACTAAGAAGAACACTTCCGCCCAAGAAAAACGCAAATAGCATAAATTGGTAAAGCGTTCGTACTATCTTCGGGCTTCCGTTTGCCACCCAATGTACCCCCTCTAAGTTTACCAGAGATTAGTAAAAGACTGAATTAGAGAAGCAGCCCACCCACCTACGAAGGCCTTGTTGAGGGAAGACGTCAGTTTCCAAATCTCTTCGTCAGATTGAAGAAATGAGTATAAAATTCCCTGAAAGAGATAAATTCCAGGGAGCTTGTTGCTGGAGTAGTCAGCGGATCTCGCAAGCAGAAATATGTAAGAAGTAGGGCAGGAGCCGCTGTTTGCCTCTGGGGAAATATGGCCTCTCTCATAATAAATAATTTTACGGCTATCACATCCAAGCCCCTCAGAGTATGACGTAAATGGCATTTGTCCACGTCCATACGAACGAGCGTCGGCATCTCGAGGACGCCAATGCGGCATAGGGCGACTTTGAAGGGTTGTTAGCTGTTGAAGCCAATATAACAGGCTGAGTGGAGATATAGTTATTGAGCCAATTCCGGGAACTCTTGCTTGCAGCTCGCACAGGCAGTGAGTGTCTACCGCCGATTGCCACATGAGAAAAGGGCAACGAACAGACCGATAATGAAGAGTATCAAATTCAAAGGAATCAAACGGTCGTTAAAGGATCGCCTATCAGCACAATGGTGCGTGGAGGATGTAGGAAATGCAATCAATGTGGACTATAAATCAGTTAACCGCACGAAAAGAATCTGGTATCGTACGAAACACTAGAAATAGAACAGAATAGTGTCTAGGATAACCATGGGTGGGTTCCTAGCACAGTACATGAACACGCCAAATAATGAAATATTACATGATGTATACAAGGTAACAACAATCACGTCATACAGTAAACATTAAAATAAATTAAGAAAATCTTCATTATATCACATATGAGTTCGAAGAAGTTCAGATACATGCGTCATTACTGTTAAAAATGGTTAGTCAGCCTCTCCCAGACAGCATGTCTGTGCCAAAATGCCTTCAACAGAAATCCAGGTTTGGCTGTTGCTTAGAAAATAACGGAGGCAAGAGTAACTCCAACCGTAAGTGATGTGTAGGCATCGCATTATGCATGCATGACCGAAGGATATTTTGTACTTTTTCTGAACAATACAGGCACTGCAATACTCTATATAACAAGTCCATAGGTTACACCAAAACTATACGCAATGGAGCGGGTTAGTAAGGTTTCCTAATATTAAATATCCAAAATGGAGAAATCTCACGATACAATGCCAAGGGTAAGATGGCAGGAGGTAGGAAAGCTCATAACAGGAAAGTAGAAGAAAAGTACTGCTGCAAGCTGGCGTCTGTGGCCGAGCAGTTCTAGGCGCTTCAGTTCGGAACAGCGCTGCTGCTACGGTCTCAGGTTCGAATCCTGTCTCGGGCATGAGTGTGTGTGATGTTATTAGCTTAGTTACGTTTACGTAGTTCTATGTCTATGGGACAAATGACCTCAGATGATAAGTCCCATAGTCCTTATAGCCATTTTAACAATTTTTGGCCGCGCGGAATTAGCCGAGCGGTCTTGGGCGCTGCAATCATGGACTGTGCAGCTGGTCCCGGCGGAGGTTCGAGTCTTCCATAGGGCACGGGTGTGTGTATTTATCCTTAGGATAATTCAGGTTAAGTAGTGTGCAAGCTTAGGGACTGATGACCTTAGCAGTTAAGTCCCATAAGATTTCACACACATTTGAATTGTTTGAACCATTTTGAGTACTGATGTAATCATCTAAGAAAACTCCGCGAAAGCCACCCACATCGCAGCATTCGCGAGTTCCCGAATTATGGTGCAGCGCATTGTTATGATAACGATACTCGTGCGAGCGTAGGGTGCGCTTGGGTCATACAGCGTATCTCGGTCGTGAAGGGAGTTTTCCTTATGGGAACCTATTCATAAGAAAGAAAGAAACAATCCTGCTGAGTTCTCTCATTTACAGCATTTCTAGGGTGGTCTGTATTAACTGAATAAGGTGGGATATCTTCAATTTCCGTTGCTGGTATCGTTCAGATAATAATTAAAAACCATTAGGACTGTGCTATCTACAGAAGATAAATTATTAAATTAAATTTTCATTAATTTATCATCTCTGAAAGCGTAACAGTTGATCTGTATAAGATTACGTAGTGTTCATGCAAGAATGAAGGAAAAATACAGTTATTTACCCAATATTCTTGTGAGATTACTGCCGACCCACATCATCAAACTCGTGTGTGGGTGCCCCAAGGTGGAGCAACTGACAAAAAAGTGGTGGAGTGACAAGGCTTGTACATTCTGACAGCTGCTGAAGACAACTGATTTTACATCTTAGTATTAACTTTAAAAATGGGATTCAATTACGGATGTAAAACGGAAAGCAACACCGCATAGTACACAGTTTAAAGTAAGCATATAGGCGTGCTCAACAAAGCTGTGGCCGATTCATGAACTCAGGACAAAGAATTTAGCGAATTAATTATTTTTTCCTCACAGTAACAGCCTATCATCTACATACGGAAATACATACAATCTACGTACAAATCAACATTACCTTGAGTAACAAAAAAATTATGTATTTACTATTTATTTGTGATAATTTAGACGGAGCGAGATGTCGTAGGGTTAGCACACTGGACTCGGAAGAACGGTGGTTCAAATCCGCGTCCGGCCATCCTGATTTCTGTTTTTCGCGATTTCCATAAATCCCTTCAGGAAAATGCCAGGGTGGTTTCTTTGAAATGGCACGATCGACTTCTTTTTCCATCATTCTTTAATCCGATTGGATAGAGGACCTCTCTGTTTGGTCCCCACTCCCAAATCAACCAACCAACCCACTTAATTTAGTAAATTAGCTGAAATTCAACTGAAGAAAACGCACGTCTCGAGATTTTTGCCTTAGAATGAATGTTATCTAACCAAGCCTATCATTTCAGTTGGTCAAACCTCACTTACCCTCTGAGGCGTAAGTTCGTGACAACCTCTTTCCGAATGAGACTCAAGGATACATCACGTCTGCTTCCTTCCGTGACCAAAGCCGGAACAAGAATGACTTTCCTACCTGAGCTCAACTCAGGCCCTGCACAAGAAAATGCTAATGTTACTTTGCTAGCAAATCACATACCAAGAACAGCTGCCAACTGGATGAGAGACTGCTTTCAGTTTACCTCCCCTCCACGTTAAATTTCAGTATCTAGCTAAGGCGTGGGCACAGGCTGAATGTATGTCCTCCTCTGCCAGCAAACTCGAGTGGGAATGTACCAAGTAAGGCTACAGAGAGAAGAAATATAAGTTTCAAAAGAGACAGTATGTGTTTACGTGACCAACAACTGATGTCTGAGAATTTCTCTTGCCAGTAGAGAGCACGGCAAGATGGGTGACAGGAGGCGGGTGGTTAGCAGTCACGTTTGACGTACGCACACTGGCTTGACTGGGATCATACTCCTGGCTGGAAGCCACGAGGTTGAAATAACGTTTAAGGTTTATGTTCTCCTACATCGCGCGATCAGAACTACCCATGATTGTTCTGTCTCGTAACATGCCGCTAGAAAGTGGAAACTGGGATAGGAATTGTATTACTTATAGGCCTTTTGCAAATGTCTTGTTAACTGCTGGCGTCATGCTCACTCCCTCGCAATTATAGGGAGATAGAAATTAAATATTAAGCAGAGGGTGACAATGAATTTTCATGGAATGTCCCAGCAGCAAAAGGCAATATCATATTGGTTTTATAATGCATGGTTTATCCTTGGACGCCACTGCTAAGGCTAAGATGACATGGAGATTCCGTGATAATTAGGGATCGGTCAGCAGTATCTCTGTATTGACAGGGAGGTATTTTTGTTCTGTTTTTCTTTATGAGTCATCATTATTATGACTGGTTTGAGGTGGCCCACCAAGAATTTCTCTCTTGTGTCAAACTGCTTATCTCAGAGTAGCACTTGTAACTTACGTCCTCAATTATCTGCTGGATTTATTCGAGTCTCTTCATCTAATATTCAGCATTCGTCTGTAGCTCCACATCTCAAATGCTTCGATTCTCTTCTGGTCCATTTTTCCCTCAGTTCATGGTTCACTAACATACAATGCTGTGCTTCAAACCAATATTCTCCGAAATTTTTTCCTCACATTAAGGCATACGTTTGATACTAGTAAATTACTCTTGGTCAAGAATGTCCTCTTAGGCAGTGCAGCTTTGCCTCTCACGTCAGTAGGAGGAGGAGACGAATAGTGTTTAATTTCCAGTCGATAACGAGGTCATTAGAGATGGAGCAGAAGCTCGGATTAGGGAAGGACAGGGAAGGAAATCGGCCGTGCAATTTCAAAGGAACCGTTCCTGCATATACCTGAAGTGCTTTAGGGAGATCACGGAAAACCTAAATTTATATGGCCGGAAGCGGATTTGAATCGTCGTCCTCCAGAAGGAGAATCCGGTGTGCTAACCACTGCGCCACCTCACTCGGTCTTACGTCCCTCTGTTCGTCGTAGGATAAGTAGCACAGTCCTTTACCTTCTCCTATTTAGTTATCACCAGTTCCAATATTAAGTCTCTCGCCGTTCTCATTACTGCTACGTCTCATTACTTTCGTCATTCGTCGATTTACTCCAAGTCCATTTTCCGAACTCATTAGGCTGTTCAGTCCATTCACCAGATCCTGTAATTCTTCACTTCCAATGAGGACACAATGTTATCAGCATATCCTAACGTTGATACCCTTTCACCTTGAGTTTTAATCTCACTATTGCATCATTCTCTTGTTTCTGTCATTACTTCTTCGACGCATAGAGTGAACAGAGGGGGCGAAAACTACTTCCCTGTTCTGCACCGTTATTAATACGAGCACTTCCTTCTAGAGTCCTGTACATATTGTGTATCACCCGTCGTTCCCAGTAGCTTAGCCGAACATCTTACACCATTTGAAATTTTGGAACGCCTTCTCAAGGTCGAGAAATCTTAAAAGTATGTGTTGGTTTTTCTTGTCTTGCTTTCATTGTTAACCGCAAACTCAGAACGGCCTCTCAGGTCTCTTTACCTTTCCTAAAGGCAAAGTGATCGTCATGTAACAGATCCACAATTTTCTTTCCCGTCCCTTATATATTATTCCTGTCAGAAACTTTGCTGTTAAGGTGATTGTGCTTTAGTTCTTGCACTTGTCGGCTCTTTCAATCTTCCGAATTGTGTGGACGACGTTTTTCCGTAATCCTGAGAACATATAGTCAGTAACATACATTCTGCACTCCAGCGTGAAAAGTCGTTTTTGTCACTTTCCCGATGATTTTAGAATTTCAATAGAATCATACATGTAATTTGGTATGGAACTTCGTAGGAGACAGTAAATGGTTTTGTCTCTCTCGTTTTAGTCACCGGATTTTACTGTAGTACGCAGTCACATGGCTGATATGGGTTAATATGTTTCGTTCGTTTCTTCTCAGTAATTGCTTGGCTAAGTTTGATGTTAATTCACTGTACACACTTCCATTTCATCTTGAATTGTTGTTGCAGACTTCTTACTTCCTTCGAATTTATGCCCAGGGATAGTTTATATATTTCAAAGGGTGAACTCATAGGAGGACCATTTATTACCTCATAGGGTTTGTTCCTTGTTGTCTCATGAATTCTTCTGATGTAAGCAGTGTGAACGTCTGGAGTGTAACAGTACCAGTCACAGTGTGTTTTATCCGTACAATAACATACAATCAGTAGCCTTATGGACCCGTGATACATGTCCTTTAGCCTTAGGGTGGGAAGTGACTGTCCTCCAATTTTTTACTGTGAGCGGTTCAGACTTGTAACAACAAGGAGGCCATGAAAATTGATTATTGATCCATTAACGCAGCACGAGGACTGGCAAAAGATACTACGAAGCGGGTTACAAACACTTCGGCATTAATACGGAATTCTTTACAGTTTCTGGGCTTCTGACGGCGCGTTTTCAGTAAGTGTCCGGTATGTATCCTGGGCAAGTATTGCCTCAACTCAAGTAACCGTGAAGACTCCACCTAAATTCTGCGATTTCTGTTTAAAGGGTAGGGTGATTGTGTACACTTTTCGAATAGGAAATGGCTTCTCTCTGCTGGCACTCTCAATTTTCACTGCTGAAATTTGTTCCTCATCCTTGGTTATTTGCTGCATTCTGGAAACTACCATTAGTTGCGTTATCACTGTATCTTCAATACCAAAATTATCTAAAGACAGTGTGATGAACAGTTTCGTCCCTACGGTTTCGACTTCACACAAACCTCCCTTGACACCCACTTGCATTCTATCGAGAACGTAATTTTTGGTGAGCGAGTCAACGAAAAAGACAACACCTTTAGGTTCTTGAGAGTAGGCAGTCAACCAGAGAACTCTTCCAGTGCCGTTATGTATGTTTACAAGGGTGGTTTCCTTTAACACCACGATAGGCGGTGTATCGGAGTTTCAGGGAATGATCCCTTCCTTGGATATCCTCATGTACTGATTCTAATGTATTGAAGTTTTTCTTTTTTCTTACCCATGGTTTTTCCTAGTTACTTCCCGCATGCTTGTTCAACCAACACCTGTGAGTGGCCGTATTAGATGTCTATACCTCTTGAACTGGCGTTCATAACGTCTTCTTCATTTTCGCCGTATCTACAACCTAAGAGAAATTCAAACACTTGTCTTGAGTCCACAGTATTTTAGTACTCCACTTCTTTCCACTCAGATCCTTGCTGACAAACCTCTTGAATTTCAGCCTATTCTTCGTCTAATTATACATATGTAAATTTAAATCCTCTGCCACAGTCCTGAGTGCTCGTATATGTGCGAGCTTATTCACGAAATACTTTTGGGATTTAGATATGATTTTCAGTAGTAGACAGAACTATTTACGAATAACTTCTAAGCATATAATTAGTGAAA
This sequence comes from Schistocerca gregaria, assembly GCF_023897955.1. Taxonomy (NCBI): domain Eukaryota; kingdom Metazoa; phylum Arthropoda; class Insecta; order Orthoptera; family Acrididae; genus Schistocerca; species Schistocerca gregaria. The sequence continues at coordinate 363,955,207 of NC_064924.1, forward strand.
TGCTAAACATGTGTAGAAACTGGATATGTATCCTCATCTCTTAGTCCCTCCCCTCTGTCACCATCTCTCCTCTATCTCTTTCTCCTCCCCCTTCTCTCTGTCTCTCTTTCTCTCTTATCCTCCTTCCTCTTTGTGTCCATCTTCTCCTTCCCTTTCTGTACGTTCGTTTCCTTCCGCCCCCATTCCCTCTCTTCCCACCATCTCTTCCTCCCGTTCGCTAACCTTGAGCTCTGTTTATTGTTATAGTCAGTGAAATCTTAATTATGAAGTGAATTCACTTAAAATAAATGGATATATTGGATAGCTTCATTGGTATATGAGAGACCTCTCACACTGCTTGATCTGTGGGAATAGCAGTTTCAGTGAGAGTATTTCGCATATTTTTAATCTGTAACGGGTAGAATTACAGGTATCTGACGATTCAGATGCCGTTGTAGTATTCTAGTCATAAACTGGTTAGCCATAAACTTAACTCTCATGATTTGTTTAACTGGACCGTGAGAAAAAATGTCACATGTTTGTTTGTGCTATTTTCCTTTTGCCCACCGTATTACAGAAACTGGCAACGAATCAACAAGTGGTTGGAAGGCTCTTGCAGAAATACTGACCCCCGCTGCCTCGACAGCCGTTCAAATACTGCGAGCGCCCTGCCGGTACACTACGTTCTGCATGAACTGACCTCTCGAGTATGTTCCACAAACGGTCAGTAGCCACGTTTCCATCACTCGTAACAGGATGGCTGAAACTGAAACGAGTGACACGAGTATTCCTACACGCATCTATGATGTCTAATTCATCTTACAGGACGAGCTGTGACAGGCAAATGACGAGTACGTAACTCAGACCCATGCTAGAATTATGCTGCTCTTAGAGCAGAATATCATAAATGGTAAGTCAAGCGGCTCTGTTATGAACAAAAACGAGTTGGCTGCATGGGCTATCGCCAATGCTATACTCGAAGGCCGCGTTGAGGAGCTGGAATGAGAAAATGAAGGTTTGAGAAGCAACCAACTAGGACCTGGGTGGGAGTGGCTGCACAAGCGCCACCCAAGCCGCAGACCACAAGACACAATAGCAAGAGTAACAAAGCGGCCAGACACGGTGGTCTTCCTTAGGCCCCTGCCTGGCCAAGGCACGAGTGTCAAAAAGATCCAAGAACTCCTTACAACTACTATCAACCCCGTTAAAGACAAAATTAACATCAACATCAAGCAGAAAATCGGTAATTGTAGATGTTGCCACTGACGAAGATAAAGAGAAATTATTGAATAATCAAAAGCTGAACAAGGTGGTCAAGTGTGAGCCATCCAGAAAGAGAAACCCATTACTCATTAAGGTTTCTTAACATGGCTGTCAATCAGCGACTGTTGTGTAATACACAATTTTGAAAAACACAGCCCTCAGTTGCGAACACAGTTAATTTGCAACCTAGGCTTCGGTGTCACAAGGGACACTTTCTTCGGACAAAATTAAAACTAAATGATACAACATAGGGTACCAAAAAATACAAAAGCTGCGGTTATACCTGACAGCGTCAGACAGTCAGAATTTTGAAAAAAATGCAACAGAGGTGCAAGCTACTAGGGGCTGCCATGTCTCCTCTGCTACAGTCAACACAAAACCCGCGTCTGTCGGCCTGCTGCCACACACCACAGCACATCCTATTCGACAGGTTTTTAGTACGCCGCACATTGATTTCTACTGCTGTTTCACGAAGTAATGGTTGTCTGATAGCACTGACAACTCTACGCAAACGCCGCTACTCCCGGTCGTTAGGTGAAACACTTCAGCCACTACGTTGTACGTGGTGAGAGGTTACGCGTGAAATGTGGTATTCTCAGCACCTTCTTGCCACTGTGTATAGCGGAATATTGACTTCCCCAACGATTTCCGAAGTGGCATGTTCCATGCATCTAGCTCCGTTCCGTGTTTAAACTCCGTCTGATCCCGGACATACGTTGAAAACATCTTCACGTGACTCACCTCAGTACAAAGGACAGCTCCGCCAATGCACTGTCCTTTTATACCTTGTGTTTGCAATAATACCCCATCTATATATGTTCATATCGCTATCCCATGATCTTTGGCAACACGGTGTGTAATGAAAAGGGACTATTTCTATAATAGTGTAAGTGCCCACGTACTAATGTTAAGAAGGGCTGCGATAAAGAAAACGAAACCGCACATTTTTACAGCAGAGAATAGGGCAGTATTTTCTTTCTGGTAACCTGTTTTAACAGAAAACCCATACAGTGCTGATTAAAAAAGATATGTCTCGTATGTCAGTCCGACTGTTCATTAGAGTAGCGGTTAAAACTTTGAAGTAAACCCGTCAAGAACTTTTTCGAGACTTCTGCTACCGAAGACACTTCTTTATATAAAAATGGATGTAAACTATGTCTGCTCGAATGCTTACTAGACTATCATACAGAAGTCTGAGGAAATCGTTAAAGAACTTCACCAAATAATTGCTAACAACATATGGATTTATTAATATTTCATACAAATCTCGAGCCGTCTTGTGAATGGAGGAACTCCCTGGGATCTTAACAGCTTGAGTGGCTTGGAACATTGAGATCGCTCTGCATGGCAGAGGGTGGAGCGTAGCACTGTTGCACATCGTGAGCTGCTTCATACCAATATTAAACCCCAGAGGGTGTTTCGCATAGACGTTGCATGCGAGAGGGTGCTTCACGCCAATGTTACAAGACACAGTATGCCTTATACGAATTATGCATCATGTCAGAGGGTGGTTCAGACCAGTGTTACGTGACAGTGAGTGCATCCTACCGATGGTGCATGGAAGAAGATGTTTAGTACCAAGTTTTATGGCAGAGGAAGCCTCCAATCAGTGTTTCGCAACAAATAATTCTTCATAGCTGTGGTACAGCGAGAAAATGGGAATACAGCAGGTCACACAGTAATTGTAGTTCACGCTGCACTGGTGCTACAGTCGGCCGCCGGCAAGTGGCTGTAGCTCACTTAGATCTCTGTTTTATACGTACGGGCCACGCTGTACTGGCACTGGCGTACGACGGACGACAACTGGCCACAGCTGGCTCCGACTGGCGTTGCCAATGGACAGAATCGCAGTGCTGCAGCTCTCAGCTACCGTCATTGCCACGAGATTTCAAGCTGATGTGAATTAAATATCGAAGAGACAACATTCGTACATCCCGAGTACTTTCCTCATGTACAGTGCTTAAATTTTTTAACTTGTATCAAAATATTGGTATTAAGTCACGTAACGTATATCTCTGAATATCAATCATAATTCTAAGTTGCAGTCGGTGAACAAAATTACCGCAACGCCATACAAATTTTACTACAAATACCTAGCGAACCGCTTGCCGGGGTGGCCGAGCGGTTCTAGGAGCTACCGTCTGGACCGCGCGACCGCTACGGTTGCAGGTTCGAATCCTGCCTCGGGCATGGGTGTGTGTGATGTCATTAGGTTAGTTAGGTTTAATTAGTTCTAAGTTCTAGGCGACTGATGACCTCAGAAGTTAAGTACCGTAGTGCTCAGAGCCATTTTAACCATTTGAGCCAACTTAGCGAACCGGTTGTGGGACTAGCTGCTAGACGTTACTAAATTTTGAACTGAATTATACCTGCTCCTAGGTACGTCTTATAATCCAATATCTGCTTACAGAATCTCTGTCTGGCCATGATATAACCCAGCTGCAATCTTTCCTTGTTTCCAAGCCTTTTACAAGTATACCTCCTACTCTTGTGATTTTTCGACAGTGTATTCGCTATTGATATCTGAAATTTATTCTATACCTCAATTAGTCTTTCTTTTCTCTCATTACTTCTACCAAGCCTTTATTATGCTATTACGGCATTCTAATCACCCTTAGTTGTACTTTACCACCTAGATTTTCATAGTGAATTACCTGTTCCATTTCATCATATACTCTCTCTGCATCTTCACCTTCTGCTTGTGACGTTGGCATGGTTGTTCCTTCTCTGACGAAAGTACCCTCAGACACTGTCATCCAGTTCTTGTCCTATTTTACGAACTCCCAATGAATTTCACGAAATTTTACTGTGTATAATGCTATTAAGAACTGTTGTAAGAGATCATATGGTGCGCATAGATTTTTATTAGGCAGGTCTCATCGGATCTGGTGCTTCTCTTGATCACTTCATATCATCCAGTAATCATTTCATATCTTAGTAAGCATTAAACAAAATATCTTCCACAATATGTTTCACATTACTGTAGGCTTCATGCTCAACTATTATTCTTTGTTTACAATTCATTCAGAAACCCGATTATGAGCGTTGATTTCTAAAACCATGCTGATTCGTCAAAATAAACTCCTCATTCTCAAAAAAGCTTATTATATTCGCGGTAAGAATATATTCAAAGATTCTGCTGCAATCCGGAGTTAGCAATATTGGTCCGTCTTTTATTCTTCTTATATACTGTAGTCACCTGGGCTTTTTACCACTCGCTTGGGACTTTGTGGCTAGGTGAGTGTCTAATGCCATAGAGTACCGAACTGGGATTCCATCAGGACCTGATGATTTATTTGCTTTCACAACATTTATTCGTTTCTCTACGTCGTTGTTGTTGTTGTGGTCTTCAGTCCTGAGACTGGTTTGATGCAGCTCTCCATGCTAATCTGTCCTGTGCAAGCTCCTTCATCTCACAGTACCTACTGCAACCTACATCCTTCTGAATCTGCTTAGTGTCTTCATCTCTTGGTCTCCCTCCACGCTGCCCTCCAATAGTAAATTTGTGATCCCTTGATGCCTCAGGACATATCCTACCAACTGATCCCTTTTTCTAGTCAAGTTGTGCCACAAACGTCTCTTCTGCCCAATCCTATTCAATACCTCCTCCTTAGTTACGTGATCTACCCACCTTATCTTCAAACATTTTCTGTAGCACCACATTTCGAAAGCTTCTATTCTCTTCTTGTCCAAACTATATATTGTCCATGTTTCACTTCCATACATGGCTACACTCCATACAAATACTTTCAGTAACGACTTCCTGACACTTAAATCTATACTCAATGTTAACAAATTTCTCTTCTTCAGAAACGCTTTCCTTGCCATTGCCAGTCTATATTTTATATCCTCTCTACTTTGACCATCATCAGTTCTTTGCTCCCCAAATAGCAAAACTCCTTTACTACTTTAAGTGTCTCATTTCCTAATCTAATTCCCTCAGTATCACCCGACTTAATTCGACTACATTCCATTATCCTCGTTTTACTTTCGTTGATGTTCATCTTATATCCTCCTTTCAAGACACTCTACGTCAGGTATGCTAATTACTATGTCGTCAATATGGGAGTATGTCCGATGGACCAATGACGTTATGTTTGTACTATTCTCCTATGTGAACGATTTCTTGAACGTCAAATTTGAAATTTCGGCTTTCGTTTTGCTATCTTCAACTGCCGCAACAGAATAATCAACAAACCTTACACTAGCTTAGCGGTTTTACATAGGATCAGAATTTTCTCAGATCCTCTGCCTGACATGCAGGCTGTAGTTGCTGTATGCTTAGCGCATACATCTATTCACAGACGCCCGAATCTCTACTAACCTTTGCACATCGTCATTTGTGCGTCCCCTTTAGAATCTAGAGTGCAACAGCCTCTGCTTCGACAGCATCTGCCGCATTTCATTATTATACGATGACAGATCTTTTCCATTCTTTCTCCACTTACTAGGCACTTAACCCTACAGACAGCGATTTACAATCTGCTTAAAATTTGCCCATAATTCCTGTAGATCCATCTTACAGGAACGAAGTGAGGCCAATTCACTGCCTAAGTCAGATATTATTAACTGCTACCTGCTGTATCTAGCAGACACACTCTCGTGGCTTTCTTGTTGATATATTAACTTTGGAAACCATAGTTGCTATAATGGCATCATGATTTCTAATCCCCGGTTCTATACTGACATTATCGATAAGGTTCGACCTATTTGTAGCTACATGGTCTAAGATATTTCAGCTGCGTATGGGCGTTCGAGCTGGCTGCACAAGACAGTTTTCAGAAAACGTATTCAAAGGTATTTCGCATGACCTTCTGTCTGTAAGCCCCGCAATGAATCGCAGTCTGTATTCGGTAGGTTACTGCATGGTCTGGGTATTTAGGTACTACTGACTGTAGTCTTTCTTTAAATGACTCTAAACTATTTCAGCGAAATCGGGTGGTCGGTAAAAGCATCCTACTGTACACTTGGTTTCACCTATACCTGTTATATGCTATCAAATAACTTCACTGTCACACTCAACTTCGATCACAATAGAGAAAAATTTAGTCATCTTCAATAAAGACTCCCCTCTCGCATGGCCTCCAACCTGTCTTTTCGATATATCTTTCACGAATTGCTAAATGTCTCTGAGCTTTCCACGTCAGGTTGCAGCCAGATTTTGGCCTCAAGAATAACTCGAGAACTATCGTGGAGGGCAGCAAATTCGGAATCTTTATTACTAACGGTGCAACAGGTTTACTGATAAAACTTTTTGCAGTGGAAGTTTCTTCACTCTGAACGCCGTCTGACTTCCCTTGCAGCGTATCGACTGGCGAGTGTTCATCCGGGCACCTGAAACTACTGTCTAGCCAAAGAAACCTTCATGTGTACTTCACAACTACTTGCTACCTTAGTAAATGCTTCCTTTCAGTGGTGCACCCCTGACTTAACAAGGGAAATTCTACATATCCCCAAACGGTTACGCACATCTAGAAATCCGCAGCCAAGACCGTCACAGAGTAGCGAAACCCTTGGTTGAGACTCTGCAGTCGGCCCCAAACGAAAGGACCTCGATAAACTGCGAGCTCTGCTTGCAGTCGGCTTTCGAGGCAAGCAGTCTTCACCTCTACCAGCCGCCATAAGAACTTATATTCCATGCGACAGGCGTCGTTGATGCTGACGTGGGCCCCAACTTGCACGCTCAATAACCGTAGGCTAAGCAGTCTCCACATTTCGGATGAGATTCCCCGTTGGACATACCAAATGCACATCGATTTTCTTTGCAGCCCTGAGCGTTGTCTAAGGAGCTCCAAAACGCGCCCAATGTTGAAGCTGCAGATAACTAGAACTTTTCCCTCTATATGCCTTCTCGGACACTTACGATGGAGCGACCGCCTGTCCACCCACAGGATCAATGTCGGAGGTAAGGCGGACAGTCTCTGCATTGGCCCTTCTCCTAAAAAGACCCTAACGCTTTACCAACCGCCACTTACGATGCTTTTTTTCAGATTATTTCCCCCTTAGTCAGAGATTAACTTAAATTTTGAACTGAAACAGGAGTTGCAACAGTTCTACTGCAAAAACGTAATTCCAAGTATTTACATTAGAAACATGTTACCACTAATTAGCTAATTTTCTTAATTATCGGTTTGATGTTCTAGTTAATGAACAATTAACTCAACCTAAATTTATGAAGTTTTGAATTATATAAATGAAGACATTTAATGAAGGAACCAGCTCAGCTATACACCTTGAATGAAACGTGTTTCTCACAAACTAGAAGGTAGTTGTTTTTGTAGGAGTATATGCACTGAAGTGAAGCTGTTTTCAGAATCTCAAGGAATTTTCAAGCGGCTTTCTGGAAACGTAAAACGTGTAAATGCGACGTCCTCTAGAGAAAGGATTTCTTAGCTATGGTTTAACATTTTAGTAGCATTCAAGATACTTCTCTCCAGAACATAAATTAGTTTTTACAGAGAGTGGGAAAGAATAAACTCATGGTAGCTGTCACGCTGTAGGAACTTCACTATTCAAATCTATACGAGAGGCTTCCCTGGTAGAGGCAGCAGCGTCTTCAACGTGGTGACTGCGCTGTAGTGGCACCACAGTTTAAGACAGGAAAGTTAGATTTGGTACAACATTTCTGGGAACACAAGTTACAGCCAGGCGTGGGCCAGTTGACAGTAAGTTATACTGACTAGCAGTTGCGAAGTAGTATGGAGGCTACAGGGCCATCGAACCATTGAAAATCATAAATGCAGTGGTTTTCATGGCGCAAGTTACAAGCAAAAGGGGCCCACTGCCGCAACCTAGGTGTTGTGAGTATGTGATTCGGAACAGTGCATTAGCAAAACGGAGGCGCACAGCCATGTTTAATAGGTGTGCGTATCTAACGAGATTCATTCATGTGTGGCAACTGGATGGCGGGGTTTGTCACACCACCAGCTACACGAGCAGCAGATGGGGCTCCAGCGTTCCAGTCCACGGTGGGTCGCTGGTCTGACCCTTTGAGGCTGACGCAGGGTCTGTAGCCAGCCAGCCAGTGGCAGGCCACTCCACAGCTCACTACCTCAGGCTTCCAACACGCGGTGGAGGCATCCCGAGGCGAGGGTAGCAGATTTGGATGCTGGATCACGGGTACTTGTGGTAACCGCAATCTCAGGTACACCAGCGAGGAAGGACGCAATGGGCTACCTGCGGCTCACACCGAGTGGCGCTGAGTCGACAGGAACGCAGACTGCGGAGTCTGACGACGCCATAGCTCTGCTGGCTTACGAGGCCGGCTCGACACAGCATTGCATTTCACTGGCAGCTGGGGTGCTTCCTCAACATAGCGGGGCCCTGTGACGCTGAGCGAGGTGTACCTAGGCAGTGTAGTTGGAAACAATAAATCACATCAAAAGTTCGGACGAGTGTTAATATGGTGCCTTCTACATCATTCCGCTACACTGGTCATCCTGATACATTTGGTGGCAGAAGTTCCCACTACTGCCTTCTGATCATGCTGGAAAGAGCACTGTTACATACTGGTTCAGATTATTAGTTTTGGAAACCTAAAGGCCATTGGCTGTAGTAGGCGGAATACTTGGCTACTCAAGTAGATAACATCTCACATGTGACCAGATAGCCTTTAGAGGTGGCTAAGAATCCACAATCCACCGGTAGGTTACCGAACAGCTAACATACAAATCATGGGAGAAGCATAGTACTGGGTCTTTCTGGAAGTACAGATCTAAAGCTGAGTATCTTATGCAAAGAATACAATACACATCATTCTGAACAACGTCATACTCAGTTCCTCAGCGAGAAAATTTGGTGCTGATAGTGGTGGTGATGGTGGTGGTGGTGATAGCGGTAGTGTTGGTAATAGTAGTAGAAGTGGTAGTAATTGTCATACTTTCGTTTTAAAAAATTTTCATGTGGCCACACTGTACTAGAAAGTACCGTAAGTAACAGCTTTCGACAACTGATTTTTGATATGCATTAGTTTTCTCATAAGTTGTCCCACATAAATTATACGGAGACAACCTTTAGGATCGAAGACAAAAGAGACGGTCATGGAATCACTTAATAATATTCTACCCGTAGGCCACCACTGGCAGCTTCACAACTGCATAGATACCCATAGGACTCGTGTTTCAGTAACTGTTGTTAAACATCAATTAGAATGGACAGGGACTGCGATTGCTGTGTTCGGATGAGGGCTTACTTGGCATCCCTTCACTCACAGCTGCAATCGGCGCTGACTTCGGTCGCGCAGCTTGAGGCTGTTGCCAATGGGCACCACTGTGGGGAGCCGGACTCGGGTATCACGGGGATGTCAACCGCATCCCGTCTGTCCCCACATCGGTCTGCCGCTGTGGTTGCCCCGGTTGCTGCCCGCAGTGGGGCTAAGCCCTCGCCTGTGGTTGATTGGGAGGTCGTTCCAAGGCGTGGCAGGCAGCGAAAGGCGTCCCCGGAGGCTGATCAGAAAGCCTCCCCGGTGCGTCTGACAAACCGGTTTCAGGCACTGTCTCTGGCTGAGCCAGATGCAGCTGCCTGCCCTGTTTCAGAGGATCATTCTCAGCCTTCAAGGTCCGGGCAATCGCAGAGGGTGGGCTTATTGGTAGTTGGGAGCTCCAATGTTAGGCGCGTAATAGGGCCCCTTAGGGATATGGCGGCTAAGGAGGGGAAGAAATCCAGTGTGCACTCCGTGTGCATTCCGGGAGGAGTCATTCCTGATGTGGAAAGGGTCCTTCCGGATGCCATGAAGAGCACAGGGTGCAGCCAGCTGCAGGTGGTGGCACATGTCGGCACTAATGACGTGTGTCGCTTTGGATCTGAGGAAATTCTCTCTGGATTCCAGCGGCTATCTGATTTGGTGAAGGCTGCCGGTCTTGCTTACGAGATGAAGGCAGAGCTCACCATCTGCAGCATCGTTGACAGAACCGACTGCGGACCTTTGGTGCAGAGCCGGGTGGAGGGTCTGAATCAGAGGCTCAGACGGTTTTGCGACCGTATTGGCTGCAGATTCCTTGACTTGCGCCATAGGGTGGTGGGGTTTCGGGTTCCGCTGAATAGGTCAGGAGTTCACTACACTCAGCTGGCGGCTACACGGGTAGCGGAGGCTGTGTGGCGTGGACTGGGCGGTTTTGTAGGTTAGAAGGCCTCGGGAAAGTGCGGGATGGGCTGCAATGTCAAAGGGTGCTTGGCAATTACAGGACGTGCTTGGATCAAGGAACAGTCGGAATTATAGTTGTAAACTGTTGTAGTTGCGCTGGAAAAGTCCCTGAGCTTCAAGCGCTAATAGAAAGCACAGAAGCTGATATCGTTATAGGTACAGAAAGCTGGCTAAAGCCTGAAATAAGTTCTGCAGAAATTTTTACGGTCTCAGACGGTGTTCAGGAAAGATAGATTAGGCAGAATTGGTGGTGGAGTGTTGGTGTCTGTCAGTAGTGGTTTATCTTGTAGTGAAGTCGAAGTAGATACTCCGAGCGAATTGGTGTGGGTGGAGGTTATACTTAACAGCCGAATTAAGTTAATAATTGGCTCCTTCTACCGACCCCCAGACTCCGATGATACAGTTGCGGAACAGTTCAGAGAAAGTTTGAGTCTCGTAACAAATAAATACCCCACTCATACGGTTATAGTTGGTGGGGACTTCAACCTACCTTCGGTATGTTGGCAAAAATACTTGTTCAAAACCGGTGGTAGGCAGAAAACGTCTTCCGAGATTGTCCTAAATGCATTCTCCGAAAATTATTTAGAGCAGTTAGTCCACGAACCCACGCGAATTGTAAATGGTTGCAAAAACACACTTGACCTCTTGGCCACAAACAATCCAGAGCTGATAGAGAGCATCATGACTGATACATGGATTAGTGATCACAAGGTCATTGTAGCTAGGCTCAATACCATTCCTTCCAAATCCATCAGAAACAAACGCAAAATAATTTTATTTAAAAAAGCGGATAAAGTGCCACTAGAAGCCTTCCTAAAAGACAATTTCCATTCCTTCCGAACTGACTATGCGAATGTAGACGAGATGTGGCTCAAATTCAAAGATATAGTAGCAACAGCAATTGAGATATTCATACCTCATAAATTGGTAAGAGATGGAACGGATCCCCCGTGGTACACAAAAAAGGTCCGAACGCTGTTGCAGAGGCAACGGAAAAAGCATGCGAAGTTCAGAAGAACGCGAAATCCTGAAGATGGGCTAAAATTTACAGACGCTCGAAATTTGGCACGTACTTCGATGCGAGATGCCTTTAATAGGTTCCACAACGAAACATTGTCTCGAAATTTGGTAGAAAATCCGAAGAAATTCTGGTCGTATGTAAAGTACACAAGCGGCAAGACGCAGTCAATACCTTCGCTGCGCAGTGCCGATGGTACTGTTATCGACGACTGTGCCGCCAAAGCGGAGTTATTGAACGCAGTTTTCCGAAATTCCTTCACCAGGGAAGACGAATGGAATATTCCAGAATTTGAAACACGAACATCTGCTAACATGAGTTTCTTAGAAGTAGATACCTTAGGGGTTGCAAAGCAACTCAAATCGCTTGATACGGGCAAGTCTTCAGTTCCAGATTGTATACCGATTAGGTACCTTTCAGATTACGCTGATACTATAGCTCCCTACTTAGCACGCATATACAACCGCTCGCTCACCGATAGATCTGTACCTACAGATTGGAAAATTGCGCAGGTCGCACCAGTGTTCAAGAAGGGTAGTAGGAGTAATCCATTTAACTACAGACCTATATCATTGACGTCGGTTTGCAGTAGGGTTTTGGAGCATATACTGTATTCAAACATTATGAATCACCTCGAAGGGAACGATTTATTGACACGTAATCAGCATGGCTTCAGAAAACATCGCTCTTGTGCAACGCAGCTAGCTCTTTATTCGCACGAAGTAATGGCCGCTATCGACAGGGGATCTCAAGTTGATTCCGTATTTCTAGATTTCCGGAAAGCTTTTGACACCGTTCCTCACAAGCGACTTCTAATCAAGCTGCGGAGCTATGGGGTATCGTCTCAGTTGTGCGACTGGATTCGTGATTTCCTGTCAGGAAGGTCGCAGTTCGTAGTAATAGACGGCAAATCATCGAGTAAAACTGAAGTGATATCAGGTGTTCCCCAGGGAAGCGTCCTGGGACCTCTACTGTTCCTGATCTATATAAATGACCTGGGTGACAATCTGAGCAGTTCTCTTAGGTTGTTCGCAGATGATGCTGTAATTTACCGTCTAGTAAGGTCATCCGAAGACCAGTATCAGCTGCAAAGCGATTTAGAAAAGATTGCTGTATGGTGTGTCAGGTGGCAGTTGACGCTAAATAACGAAAAGTGTGAGATGATCCACATGAGTTCCAAAAGAAATCCGTTGGAATTCGATTACTCGATAAATAGTACAATTCTCAAGGCTGTCAATTCAACTGAGTACCTGGGTGTTAAAATTACGAACAACTTCAGTTGGAAGGACCACATAGATAATATTGTCGGGAAGGCGAGCCAAAGGTTGCGTTTCATTGGCAGGACACTTAGAAGATGCAACAAGTCCACTAAAGAGACAGCTTACACTACACTCGTTCGTCCTCTGTTAGAATATTGCTGCGCGGTGTGGGATCCTTACCAGGTGGGATTGACGGAGGACATCGAGAGGGTGCAAAGAAGGGCAGCTCGTTTTATATTATCGCGTTATAGGGGAGAGAGTGTGGCAGATATGATACACGAGTTGGGATGGAAGTCATTACAGCATAGACGTTTTTCGTCGCGGCGAGAGCTTTTTACGAAATTTCAGTCACCAACTTTCTCTTCCGAATGCGAAAATATTTTGTTGAGCCCAACCTACATAGGAAGGAATGATCATCAAAATAAAATAAGAGAAATCAGAGCTCGAACAGAAAGGTTTAGGTGTTCGTTTTTCCCGCTCGCTGTTCGGGAGTGGAATAGTAGAGAGATAGTATGATTGTGGTTCGATGAACCCTCTGCCAAGCACTTAAATGTGAATGCAGAGTAGTCATGTAGATGTAGATGTAGATGTAGGATGAGAATTAAAGTGATGAAGTGGCCAACATATAAACTTCTAGATGCCATGTAGGGAACAAATAAAGTATGGAATAAAGACGTAGTATAAAAATATGTGACTAATGATTCTGCACAACATCCTTGTCACGGGAAGGGACATATTAGAAAGTCATCTGAGATCTGCTACGTCATTACGGTAAAGTTATCTTGGCGCTCGCAATGTTGTTTTTATTGTTTTTGTTATGTTGGGTACAATAACTGGTTTGATGCACCTGTCTGCACTAGTGTACTCTGTGCGTTTTCTTGAGACCGAGAAAGTTATGAACACGAATCAGCACGATTTTAGAACGCATCGCTTTTGCGAAACTCTGGTTGCCCTTCTCTCTCATGAATTAATCTAGAACTATGGATAAATGGCTACAGACGAGTTCCATATTGCTAGTTTTCCAGAAGGCACTTGACACGGTACTCCACAACAGACTGTTAACGAATGTAGGAGCATACGGAATGGTTTCCCACATGTGAGTAGCTCGAAGAGAAGTAATACAAAACAGTACGTGGTCCTCGACGACTGGTGTTCATCAGAGACAAGGGTATTGTCAGGAGTGCCTAAGGGAAGCGTGATATGACTGTTATTGTTTTCTATATACACAAATGATCCTGCGGACAGGGTGGACGACAATCTGCCGTTGTTAGCTGATGAAGCTGTGCTTTTGTGTATGGTAGGATGTCGACGTTGTGTGACTGTAGGAGGATACAAGATGGTGTAACGACTGACACCTAGCTCTAGATGCAGAAAAATCTAGGTTAATACGGATGAGTATGAAAATAAAACCTGAAATGTTCGGATACAGCACTAGTAGCATCCCACTAAGCATAGTCACGTCGTTTAAACATCTGGAAGTAACGGTGCGAAGAGCTATGAAGTGGAACAAGCATGTGAAGGCTGCGGAACGGAGAGGAAATGGTGGACTTTGGTGTATTGGGAGAGTTTTCGGTAAGTGTGGTTCATGTATAAAGCATACTGCTTACAGGACGCTAGTGCTACCTATTCTTTAGTAATGCTCGCGTGTTTGGGATCCCTACGTAGCCAGATTAAAGGAATCCATGGAAGCAATTCACAGGCGGCTAATAGATTTGTTACCGGTAGGGTTGAACAACGCGCAACGGCTACGGATATGCTTTGGGAACTCAAATGGGAATCTTTAGAACGAAGGCGACATTCTTTTCGATGAGTCAGGCTCCAGCTCTTTGCTGACACACACCTACAGAGCGGCGAGTTGTTAACTTTTCCTGTGCTTCCCTCGTAATATAATTATTAAATTTCGTAAGTGTTTTCCTGTTTAACAGGCTTCACGCACTCACCCAAGTTTGATTTATATTTAGCCTTTTTTATTTTGATGTGTTGTATTATACAAATTCACAGATGACATCATTTCAGAAGACTGTGGTATTTCTTGCATTGCATTCGTTTTTCGATATCTGTCCTACTCTTGTTTTACGTTTAGCAGAAGTACTAGACACTCGCTAATATAAGATGTAGAAATGAATGCAGACAGTGAAGATGATGACCTTCGTGTACAACCAGCTAGCCGGAATTGCGATGAAGTATACTTATATGATACTGGGTGATGTGTGCCCTGTAAAACATAAAAATACTATGGTGAAGTTATCTCTTATTACTAGGTATCTCCCTATTCTAATCGCTTCAGCGCATTTGAACGACTTGTGAATTCTCTTTTTCATGTTCTTTTAAGTGTATATTACGATTTCCCTGCCTGTTTAGTTAACGTTCACTTCATCTCAACAGAGCTTGTGTCATTTTCAGTAGAATAGAGCAACCATTTTTCTCGATTTGAGAAAGAAAGACGTTTAAACACACAGCTGCATTGTGCCACATTTTCCAAAAATATCAACTGTATCATTAAAAAGTAAAAATTTAGGCGTAAATTATGGCATTACATTGCAGTGAGCATTGACAGATTTTCTGCTTATGTAATGCCACGAACCGACTGCCAAAAAGAAAATGACCTCTTGAGTAAATACCTTAAAAATCGCAAATTCTACAGGTTTAAAATGTTTTTCACACTTCTGCAGAATACTTAAATAACTTTGCTCAAAATAAGTCATTTCACCAAATAAGGCAAATGTTATGGTACAAAGAATGATGCGGAAAAGAAACCTACTGACATTTACGTTGTACGGAGCAGGTTTCATTTGGATACAGCTTTGCTAAATGTACTCGTATTATTATATAGACTGCTCAGAGCGACATAGAATCTTTCTCTGTTGCATTAATTAATAAGAAATCTTACAAGACTAGGTAAAAACTCTCTCAATAAAGTGATTTGTATTTTATTAAATGTTCTTGTGCGCTACCAAATAACGAATAACCGGAGATTTAATACCTAGCTAGTGCAAGCTATAGCAATAAATCGTCCTATAATACTCGTCTCGCTGGTGCACCATATCATTATATGAGCAATAAATCAAGCTCTTGCTTGTTTAGTCGTTTCCACAATCTCTGTAATTATTGCTAGGAGACCTACGGCAGACCAAGCAGTTTATATTCAGTGGTACATTTCGCTTCAAAGTGACTCACTTACATAACACTATTTGTTAACATAGTTACCAAGGCACTCTAAACAACGACAGGAACTTTCTAACTTATGGGTTTAACAGTCATTAAATTAATCGACAATAGAGGTATGTTACTTCATTTCGGTGACATTTGAGAACCGTTGTTTAAATATTCTCATCTTTAGGAAATATCCTAGTGCTCTAAATCAGTTCCTTGATAGCCTAGATATTGTCGCTTGTGGTCAATGTTGGTGGCCCGATCAGCAACAGCGACTTTTCGGGTTTATCAAACTGTTGGCATCAATCGCTACGGATGGCCGAAGCACTGCATTTGGTCAATATACAGCCAGACATTAAGCCTGGATATGTGTGCAATTTATGCTTCTTGGCCACACGACTTGTACTGTCCTATGTGATTCAGCTTTGGAATACAGGTGGTGGACAAAAATATGGAAACGCGCAGAACCCAACAAATTACCACGTCCAATGTCCGTCCCAGGTAGCCGAGTAGTCAGCGCGACAGAATGCCATTCCAAAAGGCCCGGGGTCGATTATCTCCGCGCAGGAACTGGGTGTTGTGTTTTCCTAGTGATCATCATTTCTTCCCCATCGACGCGCAAGTCACCGAAGTGCCGTCAAATCGAAAGATTAGCACCCGGCGAACGGTCTACCCGACGCATGGCCCTAGATACATGACATTTGCATTTATTTACCATGCCTAATACGGTGAAGGACAGCCGTTGGTATTCAAAACAGCTTCCAGTCGTCTCGGACTGGATAAATAAAATGGTTCAAATGGCTATTTCAAACAGCGATCTTCAGCTCTTACACTATCATCAAGCACAAAGATAAAATATGCGGTGCCGTGAAAGTTTGTAGGATCAAAGATTATAAACTAGAGCATACACACAGTCTCTCTATTTCTAGATATATAACTGTTAGAAGTAGGAATACAACAAGAGCGATTATTGCAGCGTAAAAGCGACGTAAACTATGTAACAGGGATATCATATGTTACACATTAACTAATGAGCTACATACAAATTACAAGAATTGTTGATAGAAGAAAGCCGGCCGTGACCGCTACGGTGGCAGGTTCGAATCCTGCCTCGGGCATGGATGTGTGTGATGTCCTTAGGTTAGTTATGTTTAAGTAGTTCTACGTTCTAGGGGACTGATGACCACAGATGTTAAGTCCCATAGTGCTCAGAGCTATTTGAACCATTTTTGATAGAAGAAAGTAAATTTAACAATAAACTTTGATAACTCGTGGCTGAGGAAATTAATGTTGTCTTTAATACGTCCTAAATAACAGACAGATAACATGTACCAGTGAGATTAATCTGGTCAGTGAACTTGCTGTGATTATAGAAAGTAATTTTTCTTAACAGGACATGAGAAATTGTAGGATCTGAAATAAAGGAAATATAGGACATATAAGAGACAGTTAAATTCCAAACAAAACAGAATAAAATTCGCAATGGAGTATCGGGATGATTGCATAAATTATTTAGATCTAGCGGTAGATATCAGAGATCATATACATACTTTCAAGACTTAGAACAAACGTGCCACAACAGATGTCTTAAAGTCTGTCAATTCGCAACCCCCTTGAGCTACAAACTTTCTTCTTTTCCTGCAATGATAAATCTCCTAATATCAATCCCCGTGAATGAATACAACTGCGAAATGGACTTAAATGCCGACAAACAAATAGTAATGACATATTTTCCTTCACTCCTTGTCAAACTGGGATACAATGTGCTGTTTTATCTCCAGTTCTTTGATTCCCTTGTTTCCTCGAAATTAATGTTCATTATGTTTATTTTTTTCACCACATAATCAAATATTTCTCTGATGGCCAGAGTGCTTTTTATAGATGACTGTCTCTTCAATAACGAGTTGTTGGCCGCAGCTTCAAGTGGAGGTGTATCATAACTATCATAAATATGTTCAAGAAGTTCTTCCGGAAATTTTGTTGAAAGACTGATACCACTGGATTTCTTTTCTGGTGAACGTTCAGCAGAATTGTTAGTGACTCATTCACGAGTACTGTTTCTGCCACTGCCACTAGCACTATAATCTTTAACACTTTGAATCGCGTTATCACATTAAAAGCAGTTTTCTTCATCCCCACCCCTACACAGTCTAGCTTCAGTTGAGCAGCCAGATTAATATTCATGTTTCTGAATAATTAGCTTCACAAAACTTTTTCGCCAAACATTTAAGACATTCCAAACATTAGCTGTTTCGTTCATTTTCACTGTACATGTATGACAAGGCTATCACATCTATACTAAACACGTCAACTACTCAAAAATGGTTCAAATGGCTCTGAGCACTATGAGACTTAACTTCTGAGGTCATCAGTCCCCTAGAATGTAAAACTACTTAAACCTAACTAACCTAAGGACATCACATACATATTTGCCCGAGGCAGGATTGGAACCTGCGCCGTAGCGGTCGCGCGATTCCAGACTGTAGCGCCTAGAAGCGTTCAGTCACCTCTTCCGGCCGGCAGCTACTCACTGAGGTAACTTGATTAGCTGGTGTATATGAAGATATATTTCCCTGTTTAATCTGTCTTTAATGCCAACGTAAAATATGTGCGCTTTCCTCATAATTCTAGTATTAGCGTTTCTTACGAGTCCATGTCCATGTCTTTGCCCTCCTATTAATGGCTTCAATACGTAGTGTGTCCATAATTACATTGGAAGTTTGAAACGCTGTAGGAAAATAACATCAAATTTGAACAGCATGTTATTGACGCAAGGGAGAACATCATGCGTGGTCAAAAAATAAGGAAAAATTTGTTAATAGAAGGCGCTGGAAGCCTCTTCATATAAATGGGGTCTGTTATATATGACAAATTAATCCGAAAGCTATGTTTTGAGTTGAACATTACACATCCATACTGTTAGTTGCGTGTGACTTCCCAAGTTCATCAGTCAACATACGTGGCATATTAGTTTTGTAAGGCCATCAGTCACGGCAAGATTGCACCCCATCGAATGGGAAAATCAGGTTTTAACGGTCCTGATACCAAAAACCGTATAAATAGTAAAATGACATCGGTTTGTAATTGTCTTGGGCCAAACACCGCTTAAAAAGCAAAATTACACCATGTATAACTGTCGTACGGATGATGCAAAACATGTTCACTATACTGTCCATCATTTTCTGCCACAAATGGAAATCTAGGGGCAGCATATGCCACAAGAGATCGGAGGGTCTCGGCATTTACGCGTTGCTCAGTGCGTGATTTCAATTCAATTACTATGTTAAATGGATCACTGAACAGAACATCTTTCAGACAACCCCACTGCCAGAAGTCACAGGAATAAGGATCATGTAGTTGTTAACAACTTGTTTGCAGGGAGATGATGGCTCTTAATTCTAACATTTCCGAAATGCATCTGTAGCAGCCGCTTTACTGGCTGTGCAATGTCCGGAGGAGCGCCATCTTTCATAAAAATGATCCCATCCACACATCCACGCTCTTGAAGGATTAGAATGGCATTAGTACGCAGAAGATTCTCACAGCGTTTACCAGTGACGGTAGAGGTAACAGGACACCCAGGACTCATCTCTTACGAAAACGATGCCTCAACGCGCAACACAAATTCATCATTGCAAAATAAAGTGAGACCGACTTACGTGCGTGCCGATTTTCTGTTGCTCATATTCTTCGATTCTCCATGTTGACATTTTCTTGCAGATGGAAATGAGCTCTTTGCCATTTCCTTGGATATGGAACGAGCTTCGTCTGTTCACAGAATGTTCCGTGCGAGTGTGAAATACTAGAGCAAACGTTTGTCCTGTTGGCAGGTCAGCGGAAAGCAACTCCTGAACATGGGTGATTATGTACAGATAGCAATGCAGGGTGTTTCAGAGGAATTTGTGACATATGCACGGAGAGACACTTGTACAGGGAGGGAATGTGTCGACATTTTCACGGAGCCCAGGACGCTTTAGTTAGCGGAAAGGATGCTCTAGAAGTGAGGTACTCGGGCTTGTCCGCCACTATCTGGGGAAGATCAAAGACGATTTCCTGCACCAAGTACCCTGTCTACGTACTGTCCGTGGCCTTCTCGCAGAGTTCAGTACTGCAGTTTACCTCCGACTGGAAAGTATTATTCCGTGTTTTAGTGCTGATATAAAGGATTCCACTGAAACCACCAAAGGGAAAACTTTACTGATTTACAACGGTCATCAGTATATGGTGGACTGTAGAAAAAAAAACCAGAACAAGCGTCCCCTAAACATTAAAAAGAATGAATGAAAGGGAAAATTAACCACAAAATAAAACACAACTTTAGGGGAATTTGTTCTTTTATGTATTCCAGATGAAGCTGCAAATGAAGACAGAAAACATTTTGTCACGCCAAAAGCGGACAAAAGAAACAGACGCGAAAATTTCATCAGTTTACATTAAAGAATAGGGCTTCTCTTCAATCGAGGCCACGACTCAGTAGCATCATAACCATGACGAAGAAGAGTGAATCAATCGTTAAACCGCATTAGGTGAAAATATGTGGGAACTACACAAGGTTCCACCGATTCTGAGAAATATACTTCCAAGAAATTAATTTACTGCTGAATGATGATGGCAGCTTTTTACTTCCAGATGATGAAAGTGGACCTAATGACAGAACGCTGGTGTTTACCGGTGGAACGGGAGAAGCATGTTTATCAAACTGCGAATTGCCCTTTGTGGATTGAGCATTCAAGAGTTCGAGCAAGCAGTTTGGATAGTTGTATATGCTCCACGTCAACCTTAATAGTTCTTGCAAAGAAACAAACACGATTCCAGTGGTTTATGCTTTACTGCCAAATAAAGAGCGAGAAATGTATGAACGTTTTTTAAGGTATTAACACTAATAGAGGTCCTAAATGGAGCCCTGCATCTCTGATGTTGGAATTCAACGTTGCAATCGTTCAAGCAGCTAACGGTTTGTTTCCTGGAACAGAAATTACTGGTTGCAATTATCACTTTAATGAATATTTGATGAAACAGGTTCAGTGTAGCGACGTCTTGGCAGCCTATAAGGAAAACGATGAAATACGTTGCCACATAAAAATGTGTTCTTCCCCTGTAAATAATGGATAATGGTTGGCTGTGTATTCAGGAGAACACGCCTGAAAATCCAAAGCTTCAGGACCTGTATGAGTACCTTGTGGGCCTATTGTTCGATAACGAACATACGCCGAAAGAGAAGTGGAACTGTTCTGGAAGGCGCCACCGCACTAATAATATTTTAGAAGGGTGTAACTGAAGGATAAGTACAGTAATATCAAAAGCTCAGCCCAGTGTTTACTCATTTGTGAAAAACGTTCCAGAAGATTCTGAGTACCACGGCCACTAGTTTGACTGACTCATTTTAAAGGTTGATGGGAATAAGGAAAAAGTCGCCAATAAAGGGTGACGAAAAGATTGCAAAGGCTTCAAACAAAATCCAAACTGACGAAACTTAAAATCACTTCTGACTTGTGTAGTGTACGAACTGAAGTTACATAAACGAATAGCAGCTCAGAATCATTGAAGAATTTGTAAATATTGAAATGTAATTAAATGTATTCATTGGCAGTCTTCTAAATAAAGTAAGGAAATTTAGTGAGAGAAGAAGAGAGACTACATGTAAATGACACAAAGTTGGCTAAATGTCTCTCAATATTTGTAAAAGAGTCCCTAATGAAAACTCACAAGCCTTTTCTACGAAATAATCACCGCATTCGCCTTGAGAGGTTTTTAGAATTAAAATCTGTGTGGAAAGACACGGAATACAAAAGCTTTGCAGCAGAAACGCATTCAAACGACATGCAATTATATCCGTTTTAGCTCCCTGAGTTAAAAGAGCAGCTAACCAGCTAGAAACTGGTGAAGATAATTTATCATAAAAATAGACTGGTCGCAGTTTTGCAAACCTCCAGCATGTGTTAAAACTAATTCCTAGTATACTATGTCGTAGACTAGAGCAGGTCTCTGGAGGATGCGGCTCGGCAGGCAAGAAAGCTCACGCGCTCTCGTCGCTGGGTTGTGCGCGCTCGCATGAAATGAGACAGTGAGACGCCGTTACGTGGTTCAACACGGACGACTGGTAGCACACGAAAAGCGCAAACAATGTGCTGCCTTCAGAGGAATGACCATTATTAAGTTCGGTGTAACCTTATGTACGGCTCAGTGCTTAAGGCGAGCCTCTACCCAAAAAGTTTACTTTGCTAGTACTTTGCCGATAGCAGAAAAAATGGCTCTGAGCACTATGGGACTCAACTTCTAAGGTCATTAGTACACTAAAACTTAGAACTACTGAAACCTAACTAACCTAAGGACATCACTCACATCCACGCCCGAGGCAGGATTCGAAACAGCGACCGTAGCGGTCTCGCGGTTCCAGACTGGAGCGCCTAGAACCGCACGGGCACTTCGGCCGAAATATGTAGCAGAACGAAGAACTTAAGTCCACAACTTCATTGGTTATTGAGTTTTGAATTTTCTATGTGATTTTAATGGTGCGCTTGAAAACCAACTTTTGCTACTCACACCACATTTTCCACATGTAAGATTTTGTAGGTACATTAACAAGACATAGTTGTTGTATATATTTACCTTAAAAGAAATATTAATAATTTTTTCAGTGCTTATTTCATTTTCAGCCTTAACTTTTCTTTAATTATCGGTACATAAACGTGTTCATAAAATGAAAAAGTTACATTTTCGATAATATAAATGCATAGAAGTATGCAAACACATTACTTCCTACAAATAGTTCTTTCAGATTGCTTGGTACCTATGGTAAAAAATTTGACAAACAGCTTACAAAAACAGAGTTATGGTGACTGGATGTTAACATTAAATCTAAAAATTAATGTTGCTACAAGAGACACACCGATTAAAATTCAGAGGCACCATAACGTTTTCCCTTCCTGCGTACATGCGCCTCCTTCCTCACATTTGAAAATCAGGGTAGCCTTTTTCTTGAAATTTCTGAATAAACATTCACACACAGTATTCTTGAGGAGATGCATTGGTTGGGATATCTGATTGTAGGCCAATGAATATTTCCTTGGAGCTTGTTGATTGTAATGAACAGGACTTCAGTGAATTCCCTAAAATTATATTTACACAGTCAACAGGCAAAGTAGTGGCTTTCCAAAGACTAGCTGCCAATTGTATCGTTTCAGTTTTCCTGGAAGTATTGCAATTTCTTTTCCCCAGTTTGAGTTTATGGCAAGTTCCGAGTAAAGATGGTTGTTTTGGATGGTAATATAAGTAAAAAAATTATCTTTGACATCTTTGTGTGTGCTGTAGCCCCTTAAGCAGTTCGTATTTCAAACATTTTTAGGCGTAATAATAATTCAAATACACCCAAATCGTTTTGGGCTCTAAGAGTAAACTCTCCAAAGACGTGAAATAGCCATTACATTGTTTTGGAAAAGATGGGAGGTTTAGGGTGAAGTCATTCCTTAAAATGCAAAGCAGCAGTTTTTAAAGGGTTGAAAAGTAGCGTGTGGTCGTGTTAGAAAGTTCGATGGGTTCAGACACATCGACACCAATGAATCTTTGCAAGATATATAGTCTGTATGTTTATTGAATGCGATGGTCTCTCGATAAGCTTAGTATTCTATAAATGTACCTCAGAACTTAGAACACAACGAAAAAATTCAGTTTAGAGCAACATTAGAGTTTATTCCCTGCAAAAGATTATGGATACTTAGAAGGCGCACAGCTAGAAGCCGATATGCAAACATTAAAAGAAAAAGCGCTATTATTCAGCTAGATAAAGTTATCATACTGCTTTTCAGCTTGCAAAGGATTACGCAGTCGCACTGATTTTCGGGTTGTATTGACAGCCTGGAAACTCGTATACATCTAGACCTTACGCTCTTACAGTGTGACGTTTGAGTGATTCATAGAAAAATCAGTGTCGTAGACTACTGTTTCCCCAATGGAAATTTTCACGATTTTATGAATCTGCAGCTAAGATTACGTCGATGTTTACACTTACATGTACATGCTACTTTCTACGCAATAAAGACAAACAAATCCACCCATAGCAGCTCACTGGCAGACTTCAACTCAAGAGCTCCTCTTCGAATTAGCATTAGTCGAGAAGTAGCACCAGACATCGATCCTTCAGTGGACAGCAGAATATGTAATATTCTTTTCCCTTGTGTGTTTTTATGTTTAACGTTTAAATAAAATGGGAATGAGATATAAATTTGTCAACCTAATTTTCGTGTTAAAACGACAGTCGTCGTAACGCTGCAACAGTCGTAAGAAACGCCATGTTTCTTCCTTACGTGCCCTCTGTCTTTGCATCATCAGAATATTAAGAGATGTTAAATGTCATTGTCAGTTCTCATCATGTTGAATTTCGGTGTCAGTTATCATTAACACAATAGTCTTAAAAATAAATTTGCCACGAAACGCGTTAATGAGCCACCCTGATATGATATATGGTAACTCGCTGCTGTGGTGCGGGCGCAATCTAGTTCGCACGAGCAGCTGTGCTGAACTGCTAGCCTGTATCTCTGAAAAGCCGGTTAGGCCACCGAGAGCCACAGGGTTCCTGAAATGTCACTCCGTGCAAATGTCGCTCTGTGCAAGTGTTACAACTCCGTTTGAGACAATTTTATGCACCGTGCTCTCAGGCAAGTCCAGTGTCAGGCAATCCTCTGTGTACTGCATGTGTGCACACCACTACTCGACTCCCCCTGCAGTGCTGTAGCCACACGTTCGACAGACGTCGGATACACTGCTTTCCTTCCTGCGCCACATTGTACTTCAAGGAAATCTGTCTTCTCGAATTTCGTAATCATTTCCTGCAGTCGGTTAGTAGACATCGGATTAATGCCTATTTTCATACCCAGCTTTTGCAGGGCTGCTGGATCACAGTCACCGTTCTTGTGCTGGAGCTTTACCTGCAGGAGCGATCCTTCATGGAGACAGTCATGATAAGCGTCTCAGACTCCAACTGAGGAACAGTCGCGTGCCTTGCACCTGTTGGTGTGCATATTCTAACGCTTAAAGTGCCATCTAGTGTTAAAATCTTCGTCAGATTCGTTCCGTCCATGACGTTGTCCTCTGCATGAAAAATATACTACTCGACCTAGACTTCATTCTGAGCAATGGTTCTTTTTCTACAGGTCTGAAACTGGAACTTCAGTTATGGACACCCCGTACAACGGTATAATGTTTCCTCGTTTAACGTTCAATCAATGCAAATGTGAAGTGTATTCGCGTATAACTATGACAGTTGTGATACAAGTTCGTAATCATAGGCATAAAACCCCCAGTCACCTTCCACTCACGTACGAGAAATATCTATCAATAACTTAATAGGGTAGCAATGGCAATAGCCCGCCAATTCGCTATTGCCTACCAGTCACTTACTACATTTCCCTACACAATGTATAATGCCTCTTAAGAGGTCCGCATTAATTGAACAGACTGAGATATATTCAGTTGCAAATGCTGGAATCGTTGAAATCGTTATCTGGTAAAGCTGACGACTACATTACTTACAGAGGATAAACCAGTGCATTATACTGGTTCTTACTACTTTTTTACTTCTTATGGTTGAACACCTGAGATGCACAAGATAACACAGAGTAGTTACGTAACTGAAGAAAACACGAATTTGAATCCAATCTCTTTAAGCGGTTTCATCTACATCTGCATCTACATAGATACTCGGCACGCCACCGTAAGGTGCGTGGCGGATTTCTGCTCGAACACATCACAATCTCGGATGTGAGTGCCAAAAGGAGGGACGAGTGAGAGAAAAGAATTTAAAGGATTCATAAGGCTCGCACATTCCGGCAGTATCAGAAACAATAGCATTAGATCAACATGTGAGTCTTGAAAAATAAGTTAATCAGGCGTGCAAAAGGAACCAGTACACGCAGTCGGCATTTGGGTGAACAGTTCTTTCAAAAGGGTTCTGTGCTCATGAACAGCTAATCTCTGCGCAACTTGTGAACCGAAGTTATGGAAAATACATAAAACGACTCGTCTCTAAATTATTGTCTCTGAATGAGGAATACCTACCCCACTTACGTAACATCGCACTTCGCAAAGCAGCTCTTACGCTTTGAAGAGCCAAAGTCTCAAATGAGCGTTGCTCCCTACAGAAAATGATTTTCTCCAACACCGAAAACTGAAGTGGAATTCCTTCTGACACCAGCATAGCCAGGTCGACTTCGACAGATTTTAACATCAGAAATAATACTTTTACTAGACTGGAATACTTGAATAAAACGACTGCTTTCCTTACAACAGAATCTTGACCTGTTACATTTCCGTTTTTAGCTCCACTAGCGCTGTGAAGAATAAAACTCAATCTTGTCTACTAACAAATCTGGTTCAAACAACAATTATTGCGCCAATCATATGAGATTTGTTTTCAGTTCATATCCCCTGTACATTAAAAGTCATGTATTAGATAATAGGCAGAGAGAGGCCAGATAGCTGTAATACCCTCCTAGCAAAATTAGAGGCATATTAAAACAAGGTGACAGGGAGATAGTACTTGTCTGTGAAACCGTCATCCCACCACCAGCTCCTCCGAGAATTTGGAACCGTCTATAGAATATTCCATACTTGGATTTCTGCCAGAACCAAGAAAGGAGGGCTTCTTTTTTCCACTGTTTGACACCAGATGAGTACGATAATTACCGAGGGGAGTCACTCACTCTACCCAATCCCTCTAGGTGCCAGCCGGTCGCACCGTGTCAGAAGCGGCCATTGTCAGACGATAGAAAGATACGTAACGGCAGCTCGGTGTCTCGCCTTTCGTTGCCTGCCGACCAAACCCCTGTTAAAGTTTCTCACTTTCCACCTCCTCTCAGACCACCTACATATGACATGCAACTATGTTCATTTTATGAGAATGGTTGCCCATTGTGTGCTGCATAGAGAATGGCTTATGAAGTGTTCGAGTGGTCGGGAACGTGTCTTTAGCGACGGATTCCTCCTCCCTTCACTAGGTGTACGTCAGCCAATACCTAAGTCATAGCTGAGGCCCAGAAAAAATACTGCATTATTGGAGAAGTGTTCGTTCTCTTAATCCGCGTAGTAAAAACTGCTCATACTTCGCCTGCGCCATAACACGAATTACGTTAGAATTGGAAGATGGTAAAACTGAGTTGTTACCTTTTGACTATCCAATTGTTGTTCCTGTAATTTAGTGCTTCGATCACTCCTGTCCCATAAAAGATTAATTACTAAGGCAATTGCCTGGAATAGTTAGTAGTTAACCGCCCTGAGAAGGACGGCTGCGCCGGCCGCGGTGGTCTAGCGGTTCTAGGCGCTCAGTCCGGAACCGCGCGACTGCTACGGTCGCAGGTTCGAATCCTGCCTCGGGCATGGATGTGTGTGATGTCCTTAGGTTAGTTAGGTTTAAGTAGTTCTAAGTTCTAGGGGACTTATGACCACAGCAGTTGAGTCCCATAGTGCTCAGAGCCATTCGAACCATTCAAGGACGGCGGCAAGGTCACTCGAAACATTGGCAGTGTAGTTTCTTTAGTGTTTTTAATGACACGGTCTAATACGCAACGTCATTTTCTTCAAAATGCTCTGGGAATGTTTTTGTTCAAATTCTTTTTTATATTTATTTCTGTTTCGCTGCTACTGATGGTATGACTGTATATGTTATATAATGTTGGTCAGAATGAATTTTGGAATGATTATAGTGTTATTCGAAGAGTGATTCATTATTAATGAAGCCAAACTGTAAATTTAATTTGAGAATTTTCTTTTTTTTTCTATGATTTCTGAAATGGTCTTCTATCGATTTTTGACTGGGCCTGAAAATGAAATGTATGAATTGTGGTATCGCTGAGGTTATTAGAAGAATGAATAGAAGAGTATTTGAGAAGTTAAATAAGTCAAAAAATTAGAGTCATTAATGAATGAGGATTATGTAATGGAGTGTTTTAGTGCTCTTTGCTATGATAACTACAGTTTCCTACACATCAACACCATGAATGAATAATGAATGATCGTGTCAGGGACGAATGAATGTTACGTTAGATAAGCAGTGTGAAATAAAATATTTGAGTCATATGAGTCCGCACACCTATTCCCTCCAATCACATTTACATTGTGAGGAAAATTTATATTGATTACAGAAGCGAATATATCGAGAAAAAAATGCATACTTATGACCAACAACTTGTTTAACTGCGTCACAACTGCACAACTTTTCCTTTCCGGCCTCTGAAGTAATGAGAAGAGAACGTGAGTTGTCTGTCTGACCTTTTTCTTGTGATACTATTTTCTCTCATTCCATTGAAGGCAATGGAAATGAAATTCAAGAATAACAGGAACAATTGCAGAAGATAAATAGCTAGTACCTCCTGCATTTCATCTTCTGATTGTAATTTATATGATTTCCCGGCAGAGGTGAAGTATGATCAACTTTCTTAATCATTACTATACTAAGTAAGCTTTTACTTGGTCGTTAAATGTATCGGCAGCGGGCATTAGGAGAGCTGGTGGCCTTGCATGGCACAAGGAAACGGTGGATTCTTAAGCCGGCTGTCAGCTGTGGTCTTTTGTTTGATTGCACAAAGGGCAGCTCGGTTGTTGCACAAAGACTTTTGTGATGGTGTGAAGCTTTAAGGGGCAGTAAATAGTTTTTGATGTCGGTCATACAATAATTTTTAAATGACCACACAGCCATTTGACTGTACTGTTGTTTATTTAACTACAACCTAAGTTTCGGCGTTTTATGCCATTTTCAAGTGATTAAGTTTATGTCATTAACATATACTGCTGACATCAAGCTCAAAATTTGTCCTAAATTAAAAAATATTCGCTCTCCGTAACAAGCTAGATGGAAAATCATCATCTTGTAAAAAGGTCCGTAAATAATAGTGGGACGACCCTGCTGCCCCAGTTGGCTCGCATTTAGGCCCACAATATCACGTACCACCCCAAAACATAGCTCCTCGTCTTTGCCAGGTGAGCTATCGGTTAAAATTCACAACTGTTTAGGCAAGCGCACACCGCGGCGAGAGACAACTAAGCGGTTGCTTTGCAGAGACACCTGTTCGATTATGATTTCAACAGCAAAGAGTGATAAACAAGATCTTTGTTGTACCAAAGGTATTTTCAGTCATGGAAGAAACGTTACATTGTGCCGCGAAGGCAGCTGCCACGCTCTGGGATTCATCCCACGGTTTACCAAACAGACTAGATAATAGAATTGCTAAGTTACTTAATGCAGGTGCAACGCAAGAAGCTGGCAGGAGGCCTGCCATTAAATGACAAACTCAGACTCTCTCTTATTGTGTGCGAACTTCCTGTTGGATATTTTCTAAATTTTCTTAGGAAGTGGTTTCAACATTTAAGCTACCCTCAACGTGTAGGCTAACAGCGAGTTAAGCGTTAGACAAAGGAAGTAATTCGACAATCTTGCTTGTGGTCGTAACAGCATACTCCAGCTCACAGAGCACATGAAGCAGCCTATATACGGTTGTGACATTGCTTCTTTCTGTTCAAAGTAATGAACAGCTGCTACTACTACATAGCGATAAATGCCTCTACATCTAACTCTACATCTGGTTCCACACCTACATCTGCTTAAGTGTTCTGCAATTCACATTTAAGTTCTTGGCAGAGGGTAGATCAGAACATCTGCCCACTATTTCTTTATAGTTTTCCTTCCGAAGAGCACTGGAGACATAGGAACGCTTAAATCTTTCAGTACGAACTTCACTGCGAAGATAATATTTTCGCACTCGGAGGAGAAACTTGGTGACTGAAATTTCGTGAGAAAATCTCGCCGCAACGAAAAACGTCTATGTTTAAATGATTGCCACCCTATCTCATGTGTCATAACCGTGATACTCTCCGCTAAGTTGCGATAGTGGAAAACGAGCTCTCGTTCTTTAACTATTTCCGTGTCCTCCATCAATTCCCATACTGCGCCACAGCTCTTAACCGTGGACGGACTAGGGTAATGTAAGCACTCTCTTTAGTAGATCTGTTGTATCTTCTACGTGTTCTGCCAATAAAACCTCTTTGGTTTTCGAAATAGTAGCCTCTAAGAAGTCTGTCGGTTTGTGTATTTTATCGTGTACGTGCAACCGAATTTACGGTAGAGCAAGGTGCGGTCGTGTACGATGATGCTGTAGCTGCTGTCCCTTCTCAAAGCTCAAGCAGAATGGCGGTTGAAGTGCCGATAGTCACACCTTAATGTGCAGACGTGGTCCACATTCCCTAGTCTTTCACCTTAAAGAAGTAGAGCTGTTGCTAAATTCATAGAGGCCAAGTAGTCATGCAGAGATATTTAAAATGATTACATCAAGCTTCTGAGAGAGTTTCCCAATGGAGGCATAGTCCAAACCACTGGAACGTCAATTTTCAGTGTAGAACTATGCTTACCACGGGGAAGAGGACATCCAATTAAAACTTGAATAGTTTTAACAGTTGCCACCAAGTTGATTCAATTATTATCTCCTTTTAAAGTGACATTAGCTGAAATCTGTCTCCAGAGTTGTTACTCCGTATATTAGGGTTCATTATCTTGAAGTGCTTTACTCTCGAAAACAACTGTAATGATTTAAGACGTGGTTGAATTTTTCATGTAATTCGAAATAATATTGGTAGTGAATTAGATATGTAATAGTGGGTTGTTCAGTGCAAAATTTTCCAGATTCTGCCACCAGTTCGCTTGTTTATTAATACGTAATGCATTCTTTCTTTGTTTGCTACCTTGTGCGGGCACACACGTGGGCCCATTGGCGTGTGGCACAACCGGAATGTTCGTAACATGTGTTTTTATAAACGACACGTTCATACATAATCTTCTTTGCCCCGTTTTGAGGGCAAATAATTAATTCTCACGTTTTTCCTGCCCGTGTTTTTGTATGGAAACTGTACAGCTCAGGGAGCTATAAATGTGTCCTATACAGCCGGTGGCAGATGATCGCTCGTAAATATGACACAATGAAGCAAGCGCCTGGAGGCGGGCGGCCTTCGGCTCTGCCTCAGAGCGTGTGGGATGAGGCCGCCCAGCGCGTCACTACTCCACCTTTCGCCTCATCCATATACAACGCTCAAGTGTGACTTCCTCGCGTAAGTCTTGCCGTCGTCTCCTCCTATGAGAACACCTTGAGATGTCATTCTTCAGAAGTGCGACTATGGCGTATTTAAAAGCCGAGCAATATTTTGAAGTCTTGTAACACAATTTTAAAATGCGAACTCTTCCACAATCTCCAAGTGATGCGGTTCACTCCTTAGTGGATCTATGATTGCATTATCAGCAATATAGGTTCAAAATCTCTTCTGGAAAACTTGAATTTATTTTTTGTTTATTTAGCGCAAGGCATACTGTTAGTTTGATTAAGAGCTGTGTCGAGAAGTTAAGGTTTCCAGTACTGTTTTCTCCTTTAGAATTTAGTGATTACAGTTAACATGATCCTTGTGGGATACGTAGCGGTAGCCACCTAAACAGATGACATCATTGTCCAAGGTAGGAGCCAGCTTGCAACACAATCCCCAAACCCCCTTTCTCCACAATATCGTTCAAATTCAGCACACGGAGCGGATAAGACAACTGGTGGACAACATGATCACGGAGCCCTATTCACAGAAGGACGTATTTTACTTTAAGTTCGAGTTTTGTGCTGCATCATATATTTACTTAATCGTGGTGACAAGTTACACGACGATATCATTTCAGCGTTTTGCGATTATCAGTAGTACATGTGACGATGGTATAATATTTTGTAATATTGTTCCTTACGTTCTTGTTACTCGATGTCTTCTTATGGCACCTTATGTTTCCGTCTTAGCTGATACGATGTGGTCCATGTGGCTCCTTGAAGCGTAGATGTCGGTTTTGTTTATGTTATAATATCATCATATTATTTATATGTTGACGATCTAAATGTCTGATTTCACAGAGTTAGATTACGTTGTTTGACGATTCTTCGCGCACCTGACTACAAAATCGACAGGGTGGCATTTGTCAAATAACAGATCATTATTTCCAGTCCTTCTCCAACAAAAGCTGTCCTTCTTCCTTAACAGTTACGACGTCGACGAATCTTTGAAACCCCACATCGAACTGCACATTTTTACTCTTTTATAGTGAATATTAATGCAGCACTGCTGTGACGTGCAAAAGGCAAAGAAATATTCCACGATCTAAGCGTTTGTATCCTCATTTGATTATATACTACCTAGTTGATCCAAATAATACAGCGCACAGCGATCAACGATCTAAATTTAGCAACTAATTGTCCTAAATTTGTATATCACACTTGTGGCAGCAAGACATAGCTATAAAATTACGATGTCAGCTCTGAATACCTCCACTCTCAGCAGGAAGATTATAGTTACGAGGCTTGTATCTTTCGTGTATCGGTATCTTTTGATTTTGTTGGGAAAACACCATCAACCTAACCTTTAATACACTCCTGGAAATGGAAAAAAGAACACATTGACACCGGTGTGTCAGACCCACCATACTTGCTCCGGACACTGCGAGAGGGCTGTACAAGCAATGATCACACGCGCGCCACAGCGGACACACCAGGAACCGCGGTGTTGGCCGTCGAATGGCGCTAGCTGCGCAGCATTTGTGCACCGCCGCCGTCAGTGTCAGCCAGTTTGCCGTGGCATACGGAGCTCCATCGCAGTCTTTAACACTGGTAGCATGCCGCGACAGCGTGGACGTGAACCGTATGTGCAGTTGACGTACTTTGAGCGAGGGCGTATAGTGGGTATGCGGGAGGCCGGGTGGACGTACCGCCGAATTGCTCAACACATGGGGCCTGAGGTCTCCACAGTACATCGATGTTGTCGCCAGTGGTCGGCGGAAGGTGTACGTGCCCGTCGACCTGGGACCGGACCGCAGCGACGCACGGATGCACGCCAAGACCGTAGGATCCTACGCAGTGCCGTAGGGGATCGCACCGCCACTTCCCAGCAAATTAGGGACACTGTTGCTCCTGGGGTATCGGCGAGGACCATTCGCAACCGTCTCCATGAAGCTGGGCTACGGTCCCGTACACCGTTAGGCCTTCTTCCGCTCACGCCCCAACATCGTGCAGCCCGCCTCCAGTGGTGTCGCGACAGGCGTGAATGGAGGGACGAATGGAGACCTGTCGTCTTCAGCGATGAGAGTCGCTTCTGCCTTGGTGCCAATGATGGTCGTATGCGTGTTTGGCCCCGTGCAGGTGAGCGCCACAATGAGGACTGCATACGACCAAGGCACAAAGGGCCAACACCCGGCATCATGGTGTGGGGAGCGATCTCCTACACTGGCCGTACACCTCTGGTGATCGTCGAGGGGACACTGAATAGTGCACGGTACATCCAAACCGTCATCGAACCCATCGTTCTACCATTCCTAGACCGGCAAGGGAACTTGCTGTTCCAACAGGACAATGCACGTCCGCATGTATCCCGTGCCACCCAACGTGCTCTAGAAGGTGTAAGTCAACTACCCTGGCCAGCAAGATCTCCGGATCTGTCCCCCATGGAGCATGTTTGGGACTGGATGAAGCGTCGTCTCACGCGGTCTGCACGTCCAGCAAGAACGCTCGTCCAACTGAGGCGCCAGGTGGAAATGGCATGGCAAGCCGTTCCACAGGACTACATGCAGCATCTCTACGATCGTCTCCATGGGAGAATAGCAGCCTGCATTGCTGCGAAAGGTGGATATACACTGTACTAGTGCCGACATTGTGTATGCTCTGTTGCCTGTGTCTATGTGCCTGTGGTTCTGTCAGTGTGATCATGTGATGTATCTGACCCCAGGAATGTATCAATAAAGTTTCCCCATCCTGGGACAATGAATTCATGGTGTTCTTATTTCAATTTCCAGGAGTGTATTTATTCTATCGATCATCAATTTCTGTTGCCTAACGGACTTATAAATCCACATGTAAATTACAATATGCAATTTAATTACCTCTCATGTACGCAACGATGGTATATATCCTCTTTTTTTTACACTTTCAGTGAGGGGAAGGGCTAGGATGAAGTGGTTGTGGCATTCATTTAAGACAAGGTCCGTGTATTACAATATTAAAAGCCAACAAACATTTCGTTAAGACTACTTTAAAACTCCCCACTAACAATTTATGCGTTAGAATTTTAAATCTCAGCGTTTACAGTAAGTTTATTGTAATAATTATGTACTTCATCTAATTTCCCCACGACAATATAAAAAATTATATCAATAGTTATGCAGAGTTTCAGAATGTTCAATTACAAATAACTTTTTCCAACAACAGCAAGGCAGAATTTCATACACTTGCTTCCTGTCAAAAGAAACAATGATATAAATTTATGATATGGGTTTTCAAGGTAGCACAACACCGTAAATGATGTGGAGAAGGCACCTCTATTTACGACAGAAAAGTTTTAACTAAATAGTACATAGCCGTATACTCAATTTATGAAGAACGTTCCTGAATAAGAATTCTGCAAGGCACACAGGTACCGAACACTACCTGTATTACTTACATAATGAAAAATATATTACAACCAACACCATTCACAGATATCAAAATGCATTCTTCCACAGTAACTTGTAGTACCTACAACCGTGTCAACATTACTTTCTTCATGATAGCATTGCCCCCTTTACTTGCCTTAACTGGCATTGCAGCCGCACAGACACATCAGCTACGTCGTTTAGCGGCGCCACACAAGTTTCAATACCAGCAGCAAGTTTTCTTGCCCCTGTGCTCAACTAGTACACTAATGCTAAGAGTGATGGTGAGCACCACAGTCACCGATCCCGACCAGTTCGACAAGCTGCGCCGGTGTAGCGAACGGCGTCCTGCAGGGACAGCGAGGCGAAGCTGACCCCTCCAGGCAGGAGCTCCTGCGATGTGTACGGTAAGCCGCAGCTGCAACTCGGCAGCGCTACACTGCAGCGAGTTCAGTAGATGCGGGCGCTGGAATTGAAGTCGGTGGAACTTGTCACGAGTACAGCCGGCACGTTTTTGACTAAATATATTGCCATAAACATATTGTCAAGTTTCTTATGAATAACCACTATCCTGAAAGAACTCAATACTAAGAATACAATTTCACCATCCAGTAATGATGACCATGTTGCAAGCAGTGTGACAACAAACTTACCGGTACTTGGAAAAAGAAGGTTGCCTAAAAGAAAGTGATACATGCAGATGGGGATGAGGAAACGAAATGAATCTTCGCGAGTTGATAGAGTATGTGACGTTATTGCAATAATTATAAAGTGGGTTAAGAACTTCGCAGTATCGGCCCATTTATCAGTATGACGTCACACTACCTCTGGCCTGTGTGTACGCACTAATTCGGTTTGGACGTGTGTCATAAAGGCGTTATACCCTCAGTTAAGGCAAACTGGAACGTAGATGGGACTGGTCCGTGATTTTCCTCATACTGCCTCATAGGTGACGTCCAAGTTGGACAAACACAAGTTCTACCAGGAACAGATCTGGGGATCATGCTAGTCGCGGGAGTATCTCGGCGTCTCGCTGACACCTTATGCAGACATGTCCAGTGTGTAGACGAGCATTGTCTTGTGTAAAAATGGGACTATTATGCTATCGCACGAGAGGAGCACATAAGGATAAAGGATGTCTACGCCGCAAAAGTGTGCTGTCAGATTTCCTACAAACAGTGCGCCGTGCTCTTAACTTATATCTGTTGAAGCCAGGAGTCAGACCGCCTCTGCCTCTCCGAAACCCTGGAAGGACGCCATTATAT
This sequence comes from Schistocerca gregaria, assembly GCF_023897955.1. NCBI lineage: Eukaryota > Metazoa > Arthropoda > Insecta > Orthoptera > Acrididae > Schistocerca > Schistocerca gregaria. The sequence continues at coordinate 363,990,746 of NC_064924.1, forward strand.
TCGGCGACGATTGTCGTCCGTGGTAGGGCAAAACCACAATTCTTCGTTAAACACAGTGCGACGCCATTCGGCAGCAGTCCATTTCCATACCACTGTACCACTCTATAACCAGACGTTTGTGTTGTGGTGTTAACAGTAGCCTAGGAAAGGGACTTAATTCCTTGCCATGGCTGCTATTAATTTCCGGCCAGTGGCTCAGATGATAAAAAATTTTGCAATAAGTCAGTTACTTTAATGTGAGACATAGGATCTCGCAATCTGCCTGCGACCATGACTTACACTTGAGGAGACTTAAGCTACTGGTAAACACGTAGCTATAAGAACTGGTCAATAGCTGTCCAAATGTTATATTTACGTGTTTCAGGCATGGCCCACCAACCGAACATCTAAAAGTAAAAAAATGGTTCAAATGGCTCTGAGCCACTATGGGACTCAACTGCTGTGGCCATCAGTCCCCTAGAACTTAGAACTACTTAAACCTAACTAACCTATGGACATCACACACATCCATGCCCGAGGCAGGATTCGAATCTGTAACCGCAGCAGTCTCACGTTTCCGCACTGTGCGCCTAGAACCGCGAGACCACCGAGACCGGAAACCATTTGTGCTGCAAATGTTTTAAACTTTAAAATGTTTCGTGTTTGCTTTAACCCCATACTGACGTATTTTTCTAATTTTAAGGATTCTGTTTCTAGTAAACTGTCGTCTAAAGATGCGTTATTCGTGACCCCAGTACCTCTCCACTTCCCAGTCACCTCCCTACTAGCTCACTTACTTTCCCAATTCCTTTCATCAACACATTATTTGGGGCTTGATTCCTGCATTGTACCATCAGACCTTCCTCTTTATGGACTACGTACAACTACTCATTATTACGAGAGAAATTCCGAAAATAAGTTCCGATTGTTCACGAAAGGGAACCACTGTGAAAAGCCGATGAAGCTTTGCACAGATGTCTTGGGCATTGTCCTCGTACACCCGTCGATTGCGTGAAGTACCATTTTTCAATTCCCACCGCACTGTAGGGCATGTAAAGATGCCTAAAAGTTAGTTGTTGGAGTGAGAAATTTCGACTGAAGCTATGCATCCCACTGTCATTGCGCTTCCTTCTTCAAGAAAATCTGTAAATTTGTGGTAAAGTCTTATGGCACAAAACTGCTGAGGTCACAAGTCCCTAAGCCTACACACTGCGCCCTAAACCGCACGGATACCCCACGCGGAATGAGACAGCATTAGTGGTTTAGACATTTGTTAGTTTTAGTTTTACAACTAAATGCTGTAGAGCAAGGCTGCAGTGAGTGCAGCAGGGGTAGCACACTGTTCTGAATGTGCTGATACGTCTACCTCATCAGTCTCAGGCCATAGCAGCTAACACAGTAGCGCCTCCTAAGCTGGCCAGCCCAGCTGTTGGCAGACGTTCATTGTGAAGCAGTGATGCCTCACAGCTTGACGATTTGTCTTACTAGGACACGTCCATGGACATCTAAGGAGAACCGCAATAAGCTTCTAGGTGCTCTATACAGAACAGCGGTGGCGCTGCAGAACTACGTCATAGCCTCACCGCCAGATAAAGGTCACTCTCAAATGCAAGTTCGGAGGCAATAACAAGTAGCGTGGCTCCTCGGTATAGTGACCTAGTCATGGAAGAGTCCAACTCTTCAAATCGGCGGAGGAGAGCTCAGCACCTCCCAATGGCTAAGTAGAGCAGCACAAGCTGGCTGTAGTCCCAAAGTTAGTAGTCATCTGGCCAATGGCAGCTTGCACATCACAGGTTCTGCTTCGAAGCTGAATCACTGAAATGGTTATAGAGATGGACTATGGACCACGAATATTTGTAACTGTCTGTTGGGGTAATGACGATATCCCTGTTCGAGGATGATGTAACATGGCCTTGTCTTCTGCAGTCAGCATTCTACACTGTGCCTCATGGTCTCAAATCCGACTTTTAAAGCTTCAGCTTGGCGCTTTCTGCAACGTCGGTTGGCTCAGAAGCGTTTCTCGTAAGATTTGTCTCTTGTTTGGTAGTCTGCAATGCCATCAGAATGACGTCACTTTACCTTTACAGTGAAATCACATTGCTGAAATAGTGATTCAGACACCTCGTTCAATTGAACTGTGGCAATGACGTGGGTTAAATGCCACGACATTAACAGTGCCTGACTGTTTGAAGTTCGGTTTGTGACACTCGAATCTGTCTTGGATAGGCTCGGCGTTGCGTGGGGAAGACTATATAACACATCAACACAGTGTATTTTCCTACGTCATACCACTTCGATTCCCTTCACAAAATTCGGCCCTAATTTTTCTCAGTTTGCTTCGGAAACAATCTCCGTGCATTTTTCTGATGCGGTAAGTTACGCACTCTACAAATAATATTACTTATATGTCTGTAGGAGCTGATAAGCAAAGTCCTTGCCATTTCTTAACTAGCTTCGTACCACATTACCAAGTTATGTTTTTATTCCTAACTTTTAGTAGTCCGCCTCCTCCTTCATATCGTCTCTGTCTGTCTCATCCTTCACTCACTATCTTTCCAGCACCTCTTTACACCTCCTTCTCCTTGCTCTCCCTGTACATATTACCTCTTTCCGTCCTCTGCCCATCTCCTCCTCTCCACTTCCTCAGTTTATCTCCTCCGATTTTTCTGTCCATTTCTGCCCCCACGTCAATGTATTCACCTACTCTTCACCCTCTCTCTTCCTATTTCTTCTTCCCGGTCTCTGCCCATCTATTTCTTTTCTCTGTCCTCCTCCTCCCCAACATTCTTTGTGTCCATTTCCCCTTCGTCTCTCTCTCCGTGCATCTCCTCCTCCCCCTATCGCTGTCCATCTCCTCCTAGCCTTTCGCTGTCTATCCATGTCTTCTTCGCGCCTTAACGTTGCCACGTTATTATATACTCGGCCGCTACGCTGCTCCACAGAGGAAGATGTCAGTACCGCGACAATTGGTCAACAGAGAAGATGCCATCCCAGATGTTACGAGAAAGAAGTTTGTGTGGTGCTTACTTAGGTGGCTGGTGAGGAGGTAGGGAGTGGGGTCTTACTAAATGGGTCACCTGGGAACCTAGAGGTAGATGAATTCCGACAGAAGACGCCGAACCTGAGGGTCGCTGTTTCGATTACAGGAAGGAGCACTCCGTTTATTAATAGAACAAAAGCGAATTCACAAGGAGAAGAACGCAACGGTGCAGTGAACCACAGCCGTTTGGCGCTGAATGGAAGAATACGCTTTCCGGCCCTCCGTCGTCTTGTCAGCGCTCACTGGAATCTGCACGTTAAGATAAATAATGTAAATGTCGTGTGACTAGGGACGCCCGTCGGGTAGACCGTTCGCCGGGTGCAAGTCTTACAATCTGACGGCACTTCGGCGACTTGTTTGTCGATGGGAAAGAAATGATGATGATTAGGACAACACAACACCCAGTCCCTGGGCGGATAAAATCTCCGACCCACACGGGAATCGAACCCGGACCCAAAGGATTGATATTTTGTCACACTGACCACTCAGCTACCAGGGGCGGACTGCACGCTAAGATTCCGTGGCTCCACTGCCGCAGAGAATAGAGCGAGTCAGAACACATTGTGTTAGTCTGTTTGTTTGAAGTGTATTAAGTCTCAATAAATGACTGTTAGTGGAACCACCAATGTTTCTCTCACACCTCACCCACTGATCCGAGAAATGAACCCATGCCACCCCCCAAAAAGTGTCGCTTTCCTTCCCGCCATTCCTGAAAAAATAATGGCATTTGCTCCCTTCTATCACTTTCGCTCAATATCTGGTGTCACCTAACCCTGACACGCTCCAACGCATCTCATTGTTTACGATGTCGCATCTCCTGAATTATTTTTTGTACAATGGTGTACACTCTAAGACCAAAAATGTGATGCACCATAAATGAATCACTCAAATGAAATAGAATTGTCAGATTTGACGCGTATGTACGGACAAAGAATGATCATAATTTCATAAAAACTGGATGATTTAGTTAAAAGAGAAAGCATCACAAACTGAACAAGTTAATAATGCGTTGGTCAATCTCTGGACCTTGTGCAATGAGTTACACGTGTTGTCATTCACCGATCTGTTGGATTTCCTCCTTAGCGATGTCATGCCACATTCTGGCCAATTGATGCTTTATATCATCAAAATCCACAGATGGTTTGAGGGCATTGCCGATATTGCTCTAATCGTTTTCAATTTGGTAGAGATCTGTCCACCTCTCTGGCCAAGGTAGGGTTCAAAATGGTTCAAATGGCTCTGAGCGCTATGGGATTTAACATCTATGGTCATCAGTCCCCTAGAACTTAGAACTACTTGAACCTAACTAACTTAAGGACATCACACAACACCCACCCATCACGAGGCAGAGAAAATCCCTGACCCTGCCGGGAATCAAACCCGGGAACCCGGGCGTGGGAAGCGAGAACGCTAGCGCACGACCACGAGATGCCGGCCAAGGTAGGGTTTGGCAAACAGGAAGACAAGCAACAGAAACTCTCACCAGGTTTAGTCGGATATTTTCTTACAGATATGTAACCTGAAATTACCGCGAGGAGTGGCCGCGCTGTTTGATGCGCCATATCACAGATTGCGCGGCCCCTTCCTCCGCAGGATCGAATCCTCCCTCGGGCGTGGCTGTGTGTGACCTCAGCAGTTTTGTCCAATAGGAATTCAAACACATTTGAATATTTTTAGCCTGAGGTTGGCTTGCCATGAAGGGCGACAAAGAAGGGTATAGAATATCGTCGATGTGCTGCGTTGCTGTAAAGGTGCCGCGAATGACTACCAAAGGGGTCCTGCCTCAAAAACAAATGGCACCCCAGACCATCACTCGTAGTGTTCAGGCCTTGTTGCTGGCGACGTTCATATTGGTATCCCACTATTGCCTGTAGCATCTCCAGATATGTCTTAGGTCTGGAGTGTCAGTGGCTACAGTAGCACTGTCCTCAGTAGTGAATTTTGCTTAGAGCTGAGCCCAGATTACGAGCGAAAATGTCTCTGGAAATGCCTCAGACAGCAGTGTGATACCAATCTGAGTGTCACCTACCAAATAGCTCAACAACCAGGAGTGATGGTCTGTGGTGCCATTTCTATTCATATCAGGAACCCTGATATGAGAATGGTCTATTGTTAGTATATACTTATTTGCTGCTGGTGCTCAGTTCAACAGTCCGAAAATATCAAACCCAACTTTTTCAAAAAGTGTGCATGCCTCTAGCAATCTTTGCAACTAAATATTTAGTGACTAAGGTGAATTCTCGGCATACAACATACACATTCATAGCAAATTTCTCGACATGACATCTCCTAGCTTGAGACTAAAATATCTCTGGAATTCATCTATCCATTCTTCTATGACCACCATGACATGATAAAAGGTGGCCATGTCCTTGTTGCAAAAATTTTGCTTGAAAAGGCTAGAGCCACTACTTTGTAGAGCTGAAGAGTAATCCATCACGGATTACATTCTGTAGATTGAATGACTGATAAATTGCTTCAGGTGCTTGCAAAGTATGCCATTCAGTCATGCGTTTGTCTAGTGATTGTAGCATGAGACTTTCTGTACAAAGTAACAGTATTTATATCCTTCTTATACAGTCGAATTCATTTAGTTTGAGTACACATGTTGTTGGTCTACTAGAAGGAGCATTTTGTCACAACCATCATTTTAACAATGCATGACATGTTCCACGCTTAAATTTTCAACCATACAAATAGCAGAATAAAAGAATGATTACATAAGTAATCGCTAACTTTTTTCTGCAACGGAGTGCTTTCGTTCAACCTGTATAGTTGTGTAGATGCACAAACCACTGGGTAATATTTACTGTCAATGTTCTGTTCCAATGCTACCACAAATTACAATATGAAATCTTTCCCCAAGTTAATAAACAATTCCATGGTTCTGCAATTTCTTCAAAATTCCTGACGAATTTTCATTAGAAATAACATAGAAGTATGAATAATTTTAATTATTTTGTAATTTGTTGTGTCAATAATTCACAGACTAATGATATTATGTGATGATCGATTTTCACATCTTCTCCACTAATTACACGATGGGTAGTTAACTTCCATCTGTGTAAAATAGTATTTACCATGCTGAGCATCAGATGTGCTGTTTGTAGCCTGTTCAGTACTCCTTCTAAACATATCAAATGTACTTCCTTATATTTTAAGAATACTACGATGTCAGCTAAGAATACTACACATTTCTTAGGCTTTAACTGACTATGTACTAATAGTTTCTGAAGAGTAGCTATTGGGTACAAATGGCATTCTGTGATACTGGTAATGGCCCTGGGTTATCTTGTGGAACAACAGTATTCTGACAATATTCGCTTCATAGTCCCTCCATTGAAAAAAACTTGCATTGGCCCAAGTTGTACAATTTGCCAGTAATACTGTGGAGGAGATGTGTGTCAGTGACAGATTTTGCTTTCAAATGGTGGTAATTGGCACAGAGTCTGAATTTACTGGTACCATCTGGTGATACTTTCAGAGTAATGGAAATCTTGTATCCTGTGGATTATCATAGCGTACTGTTTTTACTTCTACTTGTTGCTGATCAACAAATTCTTCCATTAACGACTGTAGATGCTATGGGACACGGTATACCTCCCTAGAGTATTATTGCCTGGGGGTATACAGATAATGGATCATTTTTACTAAGCAAATCAATTAATAGTAGTAGTAAAGAAGTTTCCACTGCTTGTTAATCCCTCTGTTTTATGTGATTCTTTTTTTGCATATTGGTGATGCACTAATAGTTTACTTGAGGCTTTGTTAATCACATACCGTCATTATACAAAATATATGAAGCGATATGCAATTAAATCTTCTGCTGACTAATCTCTTTCATACAAAAATTATTTAGGCTAGCGGAACTATAAGCTCCCTGTTTATATTACTAGTCCACATCATGTTTCTCTGCACACAACAGTGCACCTGCTCCAGTCCTTCTATACACTCTAGTGCTTCTACCACTCGTAGTACCCATTGAGGTAAGTCGGTGCCTACAAGAATCCACACTAATTTTCCAGCACCTGGGAACCAATCCTTAAGATGCATGTCTGCACTGAAGCTGGAAACCATTTCATGATTGGTGAACTGTGCAATAATGCCTTGCTGGCGGCTGCTGTCCCGAGTGGAAGTTCCATCAAGTTCAATTGTATACTGAAAAAGCAAGTTTACCAAGGAAATCCAGACGGAGAACTGCAGAATACGCTTCGAAAGCATGTGGTAAAACTTGCATGTGCTTATGAAAACAGTTAGCAGCCATGCTAAGGTCGAGCGATATTGACTGTAATGTCTTCACGTCATTGTCACCTACCCCATGTAAACTATCGTGGAGATCCGACACTTTTCGTCCTTAAAGTTCCAGTCTAACGACTGACATATGTCCACCTTTGCCTATTTAAAACGTACGTTCCTTGGCCTATACTACACTTCAGGAACAGCATTTTTATCTACATATGTCTCTGAAAAATTATTTCCCACTGAGAGTGCTTTTCAGCGACCAATGCCTCAAGTTTGTATGTAATAGACACCTCTGGCGTTGACCTTTACCTCCGTTTTTATTTCTATACTCCTATGGTCTACTGTATGTCCGACTCATCCGCACTTGCAGCAGTCTTGCTTACGACATTGCTTCTGCAGAACGACCTTAGGTCCACACCTGTAACACAGTACTTTGTTTCTGTGATCAAGATAACAGATAGTGGATCGCAAAACATGAGGGGGTACAATCAACACTAATTTTACTTCCCCTGCTCCTGACTGTACCTGCTATTGAACAGTCTGCAGCAGGTCTACTTGTCTGCATAATCCTTAGTTATCTTTCTACTGAGCATTAACTGAAAATTAATTTGCTTACCTGTTATGACAAAGTCTAGACAGTCTCATCAGTTTTTGCCCCAAATCATGGCTTAGCAGGGTTCAAAGCAGTCCTCTGCCATATAACAAAATCGCCTACAAAAGTAACATGTAGCTGACACAAAGTCAGATCATGGCAACACATGCGTTCCGTAATTGACAAGGACAGACTTTAAATTTGTTATTCTTTAAACAAGTCTGCAGGTTTCTGCACATTAACAAATGATACGTTCAAAGTAATATTGATGTCTCTATGACTCTAAATTGCCATAATGAACACAAAGAGAAGGCTAACAGCAAAATATTGACTCAATGAACTACATTGAATGAACAGCAGATGGATGATAATGGCTGATGCTGCAGATGTGGTTCCACTGGCACTTCAATCCTAATGAGACAGCCGACTTTGATACAAATATTTAATGGTCGGTGGACTGTAGCATTTGCAGATGCAGGATTATGAAGTGTGGCGCATGGTGGTGAGAGCCTGACTTCATTAGTGGGATAGGCTTTCATTAGTTCATGTTTTACAGCTGAATGCTAATCTGTGCAGCGGCAGCGGTGGCAGCAGAGGCAGCTCACAGGATCTGTATGTGCTGATGTGTCTACCTGAGCAGTCTCAAGACCATTGGTATGATCATGGCTGCTAAAGCAGCAGAAGTATTACCCCTCAAGATAGTCAGTCTAGTAGGTGGCAGCCCTTGTCTAAGCGTGATGATGCCCCACTGGGGATCACACGTGGACATCCAAGAAACACCCTTGTAAGCTTCCAGTGTCTCTGCATCGAAAATTGGTGGCATTGCAGAGTTACATTATGACCTCTCTACCAGCAGAGGAGGGCCATAGATGCTAGTGTCCACTCATGGATGCAAGTAAGGGAGCAACAGCAGGTGGTAGAGTGAGATATTGAGAGTGCCCCAGACATCATTTGTTGGTCGTTCAGTGAGCCAGATGCAGAAATCTCCATGGTTTCACACCAGAAGAAGAGAGCTTGGCAGTCGCTAAGCCCAGCAGAACAAGCTGGTTGCAGGAGTCTGAGAGATTATGGCCTTGTTTTCTGGGCTCACCAACATGTTTCACTGCTTCTCGGTGTCCCAGATGTGACTTTCAGGACTTCAGCTTGGCGCTTACTGCAGTATCTGTGGACTGTAATATGTTTCTTGTGTAAGAATTATATGTTCTTACAGCATCTTGCTGTGCTGTCGGAAGAAGGATGTGTTCCCTTTATGTTGAGGACATGTTGCTGAATTGATGGCTCGACCTTTTTCTGAATGTGTGATAATTAGCTTGATTGTGTACAATGATGCTTGCAGTAAAGGGACTGCTGCCTGTTTGACATTCCGGTTGCGACACTGTCCTCAAGCTTGTCTTGAGTTTGCTCAGCACTGGCTGAGGAGGGATTTAAAATGTTTGTATTCTTCAAGTGTGCAAGATAACTGTATAGCTAACAGGAATATTTTCTTTATAAGGCATAATTGTGCCCCTGCGTCTAACTTCAGTTTCTTCCTTCATTCTTGACAGTTCGACACTAACACATCAGTCTGTGTGGCTATGTCACCCGAAATGTGAAGATGGCTAACAGTGTTACTTTTCACCTCTCAGTACCGAGTTTTTTTTCGTTTTTGCTTGGCACTGGTTATCTACATATACCTGTTCATGCCAACCACGTTCGCTGCAGTCCCTAGCGTAGTGTGCTGATATATTACATTTAAAGCGCATTATGTTCTTTGCTCTCATACAAGAGCAGTGGCAGATTAGTCTGAGGGAATTTTTACACACGTTATCCATAGGTCTCCTTATAGTTGCCCTCACATGTGCTCAGATCTACATCAGCCACATCCAGAAAGTGTGCTTTGCATTCTGTGTCCATGTAACTCTTCTTGTTAGAATGACAGTTAATTTTTGTAAATTCTTTGGTGGTCATTACTCGAACTCTGCCCGTCGGCTTCTACCTTCTACATTTGTTAGCAGTGTCTCCTCGCATTCCATATGTAAAGCACTTAGGATATTTTATATTTCTAGACGTGTTATTGTCCCGTTTGCACATCCAGATCTTTTTCGTATAACTATTATCCTGTCTCTCAGTGAGAGCAAGCGCTGTCTTCTTGAAATTAGGGTTCGAAGACCGCTACTAGCCCTACCTCACATCTGTGGCTTCCCTTAATTGTGTGCCCACTATCATTACTTAGATGTTGTATGAAGTGCTCTCTAACTAGGGATTCAGCTAACTCAGTGGTTCCTTCCAACCTTTCCACGCTCAACACTCTCCCAACAGATTCTCATAATTCTCTTTTGCCTTTCATCTATCTTGTTTGCCTAAGCTGCAGCTGGTTCCCCTAGCCTGTGCCAAGATTGGAATATCTTACATGTATAGCAGTCAGTAGTTTCCTTGCTAGAAGAATTATCTCTCAGGGCCTGTTTAATTTCCATTCAAATATGCGTCTTTTACCATACTGTAAAGCTCGACCTCAGTTCTCCAGCAATTTTCGCATTTACTAATTTAACCTAAATCCCATTTCTTCTCAGTTGACTATGTCAGATGAAGAATCAATATTTTAGATTAATTTCCTCAGGTCCCTCTAATCACCTTGAAAACATTTTCCAGTCATACAGAAAGCTATCTTAGCACTCATTCTACCACATTATGATGAGCTTACTTCACTAGCTGTAGCCATTTCGACCAGACCTATTAATCTATATAAACTTTTCTAATAAGTTACACTCAGAATTGACCTGACTGCTGCGTCAACTTCAGATAAGCCACTCTTAGCTGCATTGCTGCTCATTCCGATCCATCTGCCACTGTACCTCTTAGACTGCACCAACCCCACTGTTTGCGACGATTTGGCAACTGTATCTCTTGAACTGCACCTACCCCCTGCTTGCTGTTGCTGCTGCAGGAGTTTGGCATCCCGCCCAGCTGCCTCCCGTGATGCTCCGTGTCCGCTGCTCCTGGTGCTGACTGCTACCAGTATGTTGCTCTTCTGGCGTCCCCGCACTAAGAAGAGTCATTTATAATGACAGTGACTGTTTATCCCCACTAGGTCTTTGTACAGAACCCTCGTCGGTATCCTAAGATCAGGAAATCATTTGCAGCTGTCTGACTTGTTTCCGGAGACTTCAACCGGAAACTTTGGCTGTCTTGTCCACGATTGCTACTCATATCTAATGCATACTATTTATTCTGTAACAGTTGTAGCTGAGTATGTCTCCACACAAATCTGCCCAACTCTGCATCTTCGACCACTGACGACAGCTTTCTGCCTCTGTCGACACATTTTTCCAACGACGACTCTCTCCTTGGCCCCTGGACCTCCCGTTTCATTCACGTTCCCCTTCTGAACCACGACACTGAGAAGACAAAGCGTCTAAGGCTTCACATCAGTAACCAATACTCTGTTCATCACTTATCTTTCGGAGGGTACTTGTAGGGAATATGATACCACTCCCAGCTAGGAATCGAACAGCTGACGAAGCCTTTCAGTGTATGATGTAGCACCTATAGCACCTATAGCACCACAAGCTCTCTGTCTGCCTCTGTCTCTCGCAGCTTCGCCCTGTTTCTAAATTCTTGTCCCTTGTATCCTACACAGACGGTTTGAGACTGAACTACTTTCATTCTTTGGGGGATGTGTTTCACTGCTCTCTCGTCGTCACCCACGCACGATGTATCTGTGGCAAGGTTTGTTGCCACTGACACCTACCATCACCAGGACACATCTCGGACGACGTCTTACAACACTGACAAAAGCCAGAAAAGGTATTACAGATGAGTCTGACAAGCAGCAGTATATTGCATTGATTTCGTCAATACTTCGTAAAAATGAAGAGTATTAAGTATGCGCGTCCCGGAAGAAGTTTAAGCAATACACACAATCGTATTAGTGCTAGCTATTTCAGAAACTTTGTTCATAACTGGTGTAGTGAACAACATTATAAGATGCTAAAGTATAAACGCTGATCATGTTTCACACTTTTAATTATTCGAGGAACATACCTTATGCACTGTTTCAGCTCTTACGCAGTAGCTAAAGACAAGCTTGTATAGTTCAATTGAGTGGTACCCTTAATTAGTGAAAAGTAGTGTTAGCAATAATAGTCCGATTGCCAACAGTATTAACAGTAGTTTTAGCAGCTGAATAAGAAGGAAGGTTTTCAATAGTAGAATGAGTGTAGCGTTAAGATGGATTGGTGTGACTCACAACAATTTTCTCTCCTCTGCCGACCTCTTCATTTCATAGTAGCACTGGCAACCTACTTCCTCAATTATTTGCTGGATTTATGCCAAGGTATGTTTTCCTCTGCAGTTTTTACCACTTAACAGCTCTCTCCAGTCCCATGGAAGTTATACCTTCTGTCTTAACGATGTGCTACGGCCGGCAGCGGTGGTCGTGTTGTTCTAGAGGATCCAGTCCGGAGCCGCGCTGCTGCTACGGTCGCAGGTTCGAATCCTGCCTCGGGCATGGGTGTGTGTGATGTCCTTAGGTTAAGTAGGTTTACGTAGTTCTAAGTTCTAGGGGACTGATTACCACAGTAGTTGAGTCCCATAGTGCTCAGAGCCATTTAAACCATTTTTTTATGTGCTACGAACATGTCCCTTCTTCTTGTCAGTGATTCCTATATAGTCCTTTCCTTGGCGGTTCTACAGAAACCATCCTCATTGCTAATCCTATCACTTTGAATAATTTTCAACATCCTCTGTAGTATCACAACTGAAATGCGTCGATTCTCTGCTGTTCCGGTTTTCACGACCTCGACGTTTCACGGCGAAACAATTCAGTGCTCCAAATGTCCACTCTCAGAAAATTCTTTCTCAAATGAAGACCTAAGTTCGATACTAGTAGGCTTCTCGTGGCCAGAAATGCCCTTTCTGTCACTGGTAGTCTACTTTTGACGTCCTCCTTGATCCATCCATCTTCGGTTACTTTCCATAACTTCATTTCCTTCTTGATCTTCAGTTCTGTTGTTAAGTCGCTGTTCTCATTTCTCCTACTTACCATTGCATTTCTTCGATTTCGTCTCCTCCTTATTCTGTACTAATTAGATTGTTCATTCCGTTCAGCAGATCCTGTAATTGCTTTTTACTTCCACTGATGATAGAAATCTCATCAGTGAATCTCATCATTGATATTCATTCACTTTGAAGTGTAATTCCATTCTTGAAACTTTCTTTCATCTCCTTTATTGCTTCTTCGAAGTATAGACAGAGTAGCAGCGGTAAAATACTATACCCCTGTCTTACACCTTTGTAATTGGTCTTCCACTCGTGTTGTTTCGTTTGGCTCTTGTACATATTCTGTATTACCTGTCTTTCCCTATAGCTTAACCCTGTTTTTTCTCAGCATTTCAAAAATCTAGCTCCATTTTACATTGTCGGACGCTTTTTCTAGGTCAGCAGTTCCTGTGGAAATGTCTTCCATTTCCTTTACTCATTCTTGCGTTATCAGTCGCAATGTCAATACTGCGTGTCTTGTGGCCTTTCATTTCTAAGCTCAAATTCATCATTATTTAACATAAGCCCAGTTTTATTTTCCATTCTCCTGTCTATTCTCCTCATGTTGGATGAACGAGCTTTTAAGGTGATTGTACGATAATTTTTGCACTTGTCAGCTTTTGGAATTTTCGGCATTGTGTGGGTGCTGTTCTTCCAAAAGTCAAATCACATATCAGCAGACCTGCACATTTTAAACAGCAACGTGAATAGACGTTTTGTTGCCACTTCGCCCAATGATTTTACAAATTCAAATCGACCGTTATTTGTACCATCTGCCTTATTTCACACAAAGCTCTGTTAAATATTGATTCTAGAACTGGATCCTTAATCTGCCTACATAGACTCCAGTTTCTTCTTCTGTCTTTTAATCAGACAGGTTTCTCCCTCATAGAGTCTTTCATTGTATCCTGTCCAAATATTCGCTATCTACTCCAGATTTAAAAAGTGGAATTCGCAATGCACTTTCAACGTTATCATCCCAGCTTTTAATTTCACCGAAAGATGTTTCTAATTTTTTTGTATATTGAGTAGTCCTTCCAACAATGATTTCGTTTTCGATTTCTTCACATTTATCTGCAACCATTTCGCCTTTGCTTCCCTGTACATTATATTTATTTCGTTAATAAGTGACTTGTATGTTTGAATTTCCCTGAGAATTTTTGTACTTCCTTCTTTCATCGATCAACTGAAGTATTTCTTCTGTTATCAAAGGTTTCTTTCTAGTTACCTGCTTAGCACCTACGTTTTACTTTCCATCTTCTTTGAAAGCTCTTTTTAGAGACGTCCATTCCTCTTCAGGTGAATTATCTATGGAGATATTCCTTATTTTAGAAGCTTCATTCCTTAGTATTCCCGCAAGACACTTATTTGCTTATTGATTTTTCCTAACTAATCTCTTAAACCTCAGCCCATACTTCAACATTACTAAACTGTGGTCTGGTTCTGTAACTGCTCCTGGATGTGCTTAACAATCCAATATCTGATTTCGGAATCTTAGTGTGATCATGATGTAATCTAACTACAATCTTCCCGTATCTCCCAGCGTTTTCCAAGTATAACTCCTCCTCTTGTGATTGTTGACCAGAGTATTCCCTATTACTAGTTAAAATTTATTGTAGAACTCAGTTAGTCTTTCTCGACTCTTATGCCTAATCTGAAGGCCATATTTTCACTAACCCATTCTTCCATTCCTTCCACAGCACCCGCAACACAATCTCTCGTGACTGTTAGACTGCCATTTCTCTTTACGTACTGAACTATCCATTCAGTATCCTCACATGCTTTGTGTCTTCAGCTTCAGCTTGCGACGTCCGCTGTTATACCTGAAGTATTGTTGTGGGTGTCGGTTTTCTGTCTTTTCTGATGGCAACAACCCTATCACTAATCTGTTGATAATAAGGCACTCTCTGCCGTGCTTTCCTTTTCATCAAGTATCCTTGTCTCGTTAAACCATTTTCTGTTGCTGCTGTTATTATCCTAAATTTGTCCAACCATATATCCTTCTCTTCTTTCCACATCACTTCACTATCCCTCATTTCATCTTGATTAAGGTTTAACATTTTCATTTTCAGATTTCATACCTTCTCTACCACGTTCACACTTACGACGTTCCATTCCCCGACTCGTAGAACGCTATCCCTTCGTTGGTTATTCAGTCTGTTTCTAATGGAAACCTCCCCCTTGCCAGTCACCTTTCGTAGATCAGAATGGAAGAATAGTCCTGAATGTTTTGCTAGTGGAGAAATCGTCATGATACTTTTTAAATTACAGGACACATGTTCGTGGCTACACATTATGTGCTTTCAATGCAGTAGTTCCCATAGCCTTCTCCATCCTAATATCATAGATTAACACTGATTCATCCGCCTTAAAGGGACATTTTCCCAATTAAAGAGGAAGAGTGTGCCCTAAATTCATATGCCTGAAGTCGTCGGCCACCATGGCTCATGATTTTTATTCAAAATTTATACAGTAGCTGTGTACGATCCTAGAACCAAATACGCTTTGATTACAGGTCAAATATGCTACTCACTGGTCTTCTAATTTGTACGTTGTAGTCAAACGTAGGTAAACGTTTCATAAGTTAAGAATTTAGTGTGATCTGTTACACTGTAAGAGCAGCAGTTAGCTGCTGTACGGTACTCTGTCATGGATGCTTCGAACTTCACCAATACAGAAAAAGAGAAACAGAACGACCGCAGAAAAAGTGAGTCCCGTTGTAAGCTTCCCGTCTCGACAGCGGTTGGTCGGGGGTGACGTAAGAATTTTTTTTCAGTGTTACGAAACTATGGAAGCGACAAGCCTAATCCTAAGTTTAACCTCACTTATTAAAGTGATGACGTCACGAATATAAATCTTCTCTTACACAACCACCACCCTCTGACGAGGCTCTGACGACCCAGTATTGCCGGTATAACCATTACAACAAGTACAGAGGAAGTGCTATACCATATTAATCTAAGTGAATTACGAGCTCAAAAACTGTAGACCTATAATCAGTCTTCCCGGTGACGGGCCAGTACCCCATAACCACGGAAAAAAGACGTATTACCAGGATACGAAACAGGCAAGAAGTAGGAACAAGAGAAAAGGGCTTGTAAAACTGCCACCTTGAACGTTAGGGGATTACTCTTAACGAAGTCGAATTATCTAAGCATTTGAAAGAATAGGAAATAGATTTTGCAGCAATTACAGAAAAAAGAAGAAACAATCTAAATACGTAGATGAATGTATTATAAACTGTAGAGGAGTACAACCGGAGGAGAGAGAAAGTAAATCTGCTTCCATATTCATTTATATAAAATTTGAAGATGGAATGTGGGAATAAGAATACATAAATGACCGCATTGCAATAGCACGGATTATAGGTCAAAGGGGAATCTCAAAAGTAATAGCATCTTGTGTCGCAGAAGAAGGAAAAATTGGCGAGTCGCAGGAGTTTTACAGCCATTTACAAATAATATTAAACAGGTACAATAAGGATTTTGTTTTACTCATGGGAGACCTTGGTGCTTGAATTGCAAATACACGAATACACTAACAACGACAGCGACATAATACATTAAGATTTTTCTGTCTTTAACCGCTTAAAAATTGTCAATAGTTCCTTTAGGGAGAAAGACACAGGCGAATTTACCTGGTTAGCTGAAGTATGTAAATATTTCGAGACAATATAGTAAGTAGGAACTTCCCGGACAGGTTAGAGATTCCTGAGTTTCTCGTGGAGGGGATAGTGACATCTAAGCAAACTGGAGGAAACCGAAGACATCAATTATGGTAAAATACGATAAGAAAGTTTTAAGGTATACGTTTTAGAAGGCATCACAATAACTGATGTTTACCAAAATCATTAGCAGTTTAGGAAACGCAGAGGATTTGGAGAGAGAATAGAAAAACTTAAGAAGCTTCATATCAAACTTAGCTGATGAGGTCCTGAAGAAGTGAACGAAGTACAGGAAACGTATAGAAGTAAAGATTTGGGCAGTAGGGATGGAAACATCAATTAAAGAAAAACAAGAAGCTTTCTAACTACACATAAGCAATGCCACAAATGAAAACCATGCCAAGCATAAACACAAAAGAATAATGTGTCATACATAACTAGGAAAGAAAGCTATGTCACTAGAATGTTATATTAGAAATATAGAGCATGACTTACAAAGCAGAAAAACTATTGCTTATTAAGTGATGAAATCACTGAACAGACAAGAAAAGGATTGTGTTTGTGTTGACAATATAGGAGAGAAAAAATGGATAGCTCGTTACACATAACGTTCAGTAAGACGATACTGTAATTCAGACATTACCTAAACTAAACAAAAGGGCTGGACGATAACGATATGACAGAACTGACGGAAGGTCCAAAAACTGAAAAAGAATAGGGCTCCTTCTGATTTAGTAGGTATTAATACGGAGCTGTGGAAATATAATACATAATCTTTAGTCAACGTTCGACAAGTAAGGAAGTACCCAAAGACTGTCTAAAAGACGAAGCAGTATCTATCTTAAAAAAAGGGAAGCAGATATAAGTGTAGTACCTTCAGAGGTATAAGGCTTCTTGATTCATCCTGTAAATTAAAAGCCAAAATCCTAAATGCAAGTCTACAAAATATCATGGGGAAAACGAATGGTTAAATGGCTCTGAGCACTATTGGACTTATCTTCTGAGGTCATCACTCCCCTAGAACTTAGAACTACTTACACCTAACTAACCTAAGGACATCTCCATGCCCGAGGCAGGATTCGAACCTGCGACCGTAGTGGTCGCGCGGTTCCAGACTGAAGCGCCTAGAACCGCTCGGCCACTACAGCCGGCCATGCGGAGAAAAAACATAGCTGATAATTGCACCACCAGAGGATGTTCGAAATTGTGACGTCATGGGCGAAAAATTGGCTGGAACCAATGGCAATGCTGCATCCAGTCATGTGATCATGATGTCAGGTATATATGGTGTGTTCGGCAATACACTCACCTCCGTCAGTCAGTGGAAGGACCATGAGGCATCAACAGCAGCAGCAGCAGCAGCGATCGAGATCGTGCAGAACATCCCATATGAATAAGAAGAAGCAGATGAGTAAATACCCATTACATGTCTTTCTTTATGTGTCTGTTTCTTTGTAATTGCTGTTATATTATTAACACACATAATGGTTCTTCTTCTTCTGTTTTCAACAGCTGAGGTCACCCAAGCCTCTCCGGAACTGCAGCGAGCTCCGGCGTGTGTGGATGAGCAGCAGTCAGCGGCGGCTCGTTCCGAACCTCAGAGACATCCAGCCTGTCGGGACCGGCACCTCTAGCGGCAGCAGCACCGTGGGATCCTGTACCACACCTGATCAGCATGTTAGATCAGGACAATGTGTTGCTAATATCCATCTCAGTTGTCGACTTGTGTAATGAAGACACCCAGTTCCAACATGGCTCTGAGCACTAAGGGGCTTAACGTCTTAGGTCATCAGTCCCCTAAAACTTAGAACTACTTAAACCTAACTAACCTAAGGACATCACACACATCCATGCCGGAGGCAGGATTCGTACCTCCGACCGAAGTGGTAGCGCTGTTTCAGACTGAAGCGCCTAGAAACCGCTCGGCCATTCTAGCCGGCGAAAACACCCAGTCAGTACCCAACTCAGAGAAGCAGTGTGCTTGGGATCCTGCACTACACTACGCAGGTCAGTACTCGACTCTGATGTATGAACCAAACCAGAATATTCCAGTGTTACTGCAAGGTCAGAGTACTGATATGGTGTACGAGGAATTGCCGATTCCTCCTATTGCTCTACTACCCTCCCCTTCAGCTTATAACATAGCAGCTAGTAGTTCAAAGCGCTTAAATATTGGTATACAAACATCAGTTGAATGTATTACAGATTTAAATTCTACCTCGAAGTATTAAAATGTGGTTTAAGGAATTGGAATATGGTGCACTGTGTCCTGCAGAGCCTTACATCAATCAACAGATGACCTGAGAGTATGTCCATCTCGTCCAACCCCACACATTCAATGTATCGGCCTGATACTATCTATAATATCATTTTACGACGGTGCGGCACTCATGGTGAGATCTGGACGTCGATCCATGTACCTACAACAATCTACCATTACATATCTGTACAGCCTACAGGTCGTGCTATAACATGTAAAGGCTGAATAAATGGCTGCCTTATGTTCCAACAGTGCATAAAGACACTGTGAACTCTTTCTGAATGTATAGTGTATATGCAGACAATTTTGGGGATTGCATCAATACAATGTCAGAAAAAGAAACTAAAGGACACTCATCAGTTTGAGAGAAATAAAAGTTTTGCTCTGTTCATACCAGAATGCTTTATTTATTATATTTTTGTATAGGTGAGAAGATAAAAAACAGCCAACATATTATTTTGATGTGGTGCACCTAACATATGGCTGTTCAACAAAAATATGTATAATATCTGAAACCACGTTCAACTTTGCTCATACCTCTCATAATAGTGTTACTGGTACCAGTATCTTCACTGCTATGTCCAGAATACCACAGCAGCACCAAGCTGACTAAATCACCTCATCACAACTGTCATTGCCTTCATTCATTGTTAAACAGAATGATAGACCAAGTATCATGTTCAATAAAAGTCCACTGCACACCGAAACCTGATGCAGTCGGTATCATGGTAGAGTGGGTGGAGCATCCTTCATTTTTTTATAAGTGACTGGTTCTGTGATGGTTCAGAAGAAGAACAGAAGAAGAAAAAGAATGGAATAGTGCTACCCAATAATATACGGGTGTTAACTGCAGGAGCATGCGATCGTGTCAAGACATGTATTCTCATGTCACTGCTAACACATCCAGTTGGAGTCAGCTTTGAGCATGCCTATGTATTTTCAGAAAACGCTGTTTCACACCAAGTATCAGTTGCTTCTGAAGATATTCCAAGGCGTCGATGGTGTAACACACATGACATTTAGCCAAGGCAGAGAAATTTCCCTATCAGAAAAAGTAAAGCGGATCATCAAGCTGATATTCGATGATACCTCTGTGAAAAACCAGTATTAAACTCTTCGATGTTTCTATTTTCGTCGTCATATTGATACTGATGTATTTTATTTAAGTTAAATGTACTCCAGAATCCCGGAACAGCTGGTAATAGGTAATGCAAACCTCATTATAGCCATCAAACAAGACTAATTTGAAGCACATTTACCAACCTCATGTGGGCACTGATATGTCACTCAACGAATTTGTACAGATATGTGAAAATTGGTGGAATCACACAGAGAACAGGTTTCATGTTACTGATAAAAGAAGGTAACAGAATGTTACTAGGTACAGACACAGCTTCCAGCAGTTTCTAATAATTACGAAAGAGAAGGATACGTTAGTGTATATCGCAATCTGGACAGGTTCGCACGCTTCGCGGACGCTACACCCAAGGGAATGGGTATTCATAGAGTGAAAATTCATCTATACATGCATTTAAAACTTCAGCCTGTCATACGCAAAATTAAGGATCTACTGATTTATACCAACAACCTTTTGTGACATAAATTAGATTCTAGGGTTACTCCATTTGAAAAGAACTTAAATGACTTAACTGTAAAAGCTGATAGAATTCCATGTAATGTATATAACGTGCACCTGGGAAAGCAGTCCATTGCCTCTCGGTGGCACATTCCAGGGTGCATTATGAATACGTCTTGGATCTTTGACCTGCAAACTCAACAGTCAGTGACTCATTCACTTCGTCTGTCACTTCACCGATAACATTCTTGTTCTGAGGAAAAATACCGTAAGAATTAATAGCCGTGTTTGGAGACAATCCGAATTCTTCCCGTGGCACCTCATTTTTTCATATGGATTGCCGTTTTTCACCCAGTATATGAAGCTGTCTGTATGTGTACAAAGTAACTAAGTTTCAGCGAAATGAAGTTTCGCAAACTTGTAAATTAGGCCATATGTATGGAATTTGGACAGGCCCAGTATACACATCCCCACATAGAGAGGCCTGCAATTACTGCAATCTTCCACATCTTCACAGGAACTGTGCTCTTCTTTAAGATAGTGACCCATTTGAAATTTAGTTAGGCGATACAATTCCTTAGACATCATAACGTGAAGTGCTTTGCGCATCATACAAACTATGAGGGTTCTCGAGATCTGCCTCCAGAACATACCAAACACCAGAAGCAGCTGCCACACCAACGACAATTTCACGTAATCCCCAGCATTCGGGTGTGGAGAGCCATTGAAACTCGGCATTTGGTAGCAATTGTTGCATAGCACGTCTGTATAAGCCATTCACGTTTAGTTAGAAAATATAGCTCGAATTAAGGGTTACGTCAAACCTCTAAAAGGCGTGCCTCTGCACACATTGGCGAAGTACTCCGTTGATCTCTTGCGCAAAGAAAAGAAGCAAGTCAAATGCTCCCTCTTAACTTCAGTTTTCTTGAGTAAGGTATCCCAAAAAACCTAAGTCTTGTGTAATACAAGGCAGGGTCCGGTGAATATGTGGTCATGTACGCAGTCCGAAATATCTCGAAAACATCCGCCAGCAAATGCACTTCTGTGTCAACAGAAAGTGTTGCATCTGTACCATATTTGGAATGTTAAACTCCTGCCAAACGTTCACAGCGTATTACTACTCTGCATCCTGTGTAACATAGCCCGTCAGATTGCTGGAGAACACAACTATGTCACAAAGTCTGGTTTCGTTGGTTTTACCCATACAATCCAGGTATTCATATGGCTTTAGCCCCTGTGTGCTTGTAAGCTGAAACTTTACCTTGGGTAATGTGCATATCCTACTGAGGTCGATTTTCAGCTACATTCTGGAGTGGTGCCTACATAAATTGCAGCGAGTCTATGAAGAAGACCATAATTTAGGGGGTCATTCGTTGGGCGACTGACATATATTTCTCGACAGTATCAGGCAGCACAGTGACCTGATCCTTCTTCGTACAGAATTTAGGAATGTGCTCAGTGACAAAGTGAGCATCATACCCGCTTATATTGTTGTCCTGGTAACTGATACTTCAGGATACATGTGCTATGGGCACCACCGCAGAACTTCCCCATTAGATACGAATGGTCCCTACGGGGAATTAAAGCTTATCAGTCTAACGGCTGCTCAAAAATGTGACAGTCAACAGCCTTCATCATCATTGTCATTTGACATGGTCATGGGAATGATGGCGCTGCAAAGCTCACTCAACCTCCCACGAAAGTTTGAAGTCAGTGACCAACCAAATCACACGATTATCCCTGACATACGGTCTGTCATGGTTAAGACATCAATTATAAGTACATACGACCTGCTATGCTGCCACAAATTGTATGTGTTTTACTGTGAAGGTTGGATGTGTAGCTGAAGGATCATTTTCACAATATGTCACATGAACGGTGAGCCATTCGAAATCAGCATAAACTACAAGGAGATAAAGCTCCTTTTGGTGGGCGTTCATAAAGTTTAAGAATTTGTTTTCCTCAGCAGGCATTACAATATGTTGAACTGGTTAGCTAGTAGAGCAATCAATTTTATATTTAAAAAAACTTAAGAGAATGCAACGGGGTGGCGTTGCCAACAGTCACCAGTTTAGTAAACACAACATACAAAGCATATTTGCTTAAAGTGCCTCAGTGCGTCTTCCACAATGGACTTTTCAGAAAAAACATCAAGCTCATTGTGAGATCCTACTTCCTCCCGCCACATGCGATGTTCATTTAAGTTAGGGGAATGCAGGTGGGTGACGTCGTGACGCGGAGTCCGAGCAGCTCTAGGCGCTTCAGTCCGGAACCGCGCGACTGCTACGGTCGCAGGTTCGAATCCTTCCTCGGGCATGGATGTGTGTCATGTCCTTAGGTTAGTTAGGTTTAAGTAGTTCTAAGTTCTAGGCGACTGATGACCTCCGATGTTAAATCCCATAGTGCTCAGAGCCATTTTTTGACGTCGGCAACAACCGACCACAATTAGACAGCAGCACATATTGCTATTTTCAATGCAGTTTTGCCAATCAACTTGATGTTTTGCTACTATGTCACTTGAAGAAAAGGGCATTGAGACACTGTAAACAAAGACGCTTTTCGCACTTGTATTTACTCACTTGAGAGTATAGGAGGTGGGGCATGTCCTTGGTCCAACAGTAATAAGAATTGTCTTTCCTCTTAATTTTCCTCAGCCGAGAATAACAGCACGTTTACATGCATCTCACGCTGAGCTGAAAATCCCAAGATATGGACTTGCTCGACGACTATGTTCTAAACCTTACCATCATCTGAGTGGCATTCATCGAGTATATAAACTCGAAATGATGTACCAGTTCTTTTCGGGGCCTCAAATTTAGTATATCCTGGTGTTTAACGGGGAACTCGATACTGTAAAAATTATAAAACCAACGAACTTCGATACCTCTGCCACACTGAGATTGCACTCTTCATTCTGTTTGATTTTTATTTTGCAAGTCAGGACTGAGCATGCAAAGCAATACTTGCCACTTTTCTTTGTAATACATCCCTGCTTTGCTGCTATACCATCGGGAGGGTTGATATAGCTGGACCCTCGATTGGCTGGATCATGGATATGCTTGTGGATGTCGAGGGGCATTACTCCGTTGAGGTACTCTTCAGCCTTTAACTTCCATCTCGGAGATCTTGTCGTGTGTGGCACCCACAGTGAAATTTTCAAACTACTAAGGTGCTCCACGATAACACTCCGTTTCTACCCAAATGTAGACGATGCTCATTTCCTCTTCAGCGCCAACTTGTTGGAGGGATGCAGAGCCTGCAGCACAGTGCTACACTGCACATAATGGATAGTTAATAAGGCGAGTGAGCTCTCTCTCCAGCAAGGGAAAGCACGCTTTTAGAAACGCTACTGGACTATGTATCCCCCTGACAGGTTCACCATTCTTGAATGAGAGTCGCTCAGTCACCACGTAGTTTAGTACTGGAATGATGTTACTAACCTAGTGCTGATCACTATTAGACGAAAGAGGGAGCTGTTACCAAACACGTAAACCTTAAAATTGGTTGAGAGGTGGAGCGCCACACTCTCACTTTAACAACACAGTTAGTGATATCAGTGGCGGATACAGAAAAACCTGAAGGAGGGAGCGCTAAAGATATCTTGAGCTACCTTTACTTTTACTGTAACAAAAAATAATCAAGTCACATGTATAGGTTAAGAAAGTTTTATTTAAACTGTTTACACACACATACAAGACAATGCCATCATATTACATAAAAATGTTTCCATTTTGGTTAGCTTCCTTAAATGATGAATTCTATGCGCCTATTCTTCCTGGGAAATTGGTTAATTGCATCGTCAATAGGAAAATCAATGTCAGGGTAAGTGTTGAACAGAGCTAAGCCAAGTCGATCCTCCTTCGTTGTCGGCCTCAGCCATGTCTTTGTACGCCTCAATGTTGAAAAGCCGTGCGTGATTAGCCGAGTGGTCTCAGGCGCTGCAGTCATGGACTGTGCGGCTTGTCCCGGCGGAGGTTCGAGTCCTCCCTCGGGCATTAGTGTGTGTGTTTATCCTTAGGATAATTTAGGTTAAGTAGTGTGTAAGCTTAGGGACTGATGACCTTAGCAGTTAAGTCACATAAGATTTCACACACATTTGAAAATTTTTCTAGCAATAGCTGCAGGTAGACAAGCAGATATTTTGTGCAGCGTGTGTAAAGTAGGACAGTCAGATCTACTACAAATAGACAACGCTTCCAGAGCAAAATCACGATCATTAACGGCGTTTACGCTCGTTTGCTTGTATTGAAGAATCTCTTCCATTAGTCTCTTTTTAATCGCAAAGAATGACTCTTATTCAAAGAACGTTTGTTAAGCATTGATTAAGTTTATGTGCCAGATCATTACCGTAGTATTTCAGTAGTTGTGGCAGCAAAAGTATGTTCAATTTTAAATACTAAATATTTTCTTCCGTGAAACGTTCTCTCATGTCAGTCGTAACATGATCCAGTGTAGGAATACAAGCAGTTATTTTCCAGTATATCATAGCATCATCATTATGATCACAGTTTTACCTGTCTTTGTCTTCCTGTAAGACGAGGAACACCCATCTCCACGTCTAACTCTTCCATAACTGCCTTAGCCTCTTCAACAACACGAGTAAAAAGTTAATATCAGCATTAGCTCTCATGTCGTCGTACACATTGATCATCGAATCTAATTTTGCTTTTAACCATCGCGACGTCCAAGCTAGGGTCTTGTAAGATTTTGCTGACTGGATATGTTATGCTCATAATGTCACTCAGTGTAAAAGATGATAGTAAACTCGTAATTAGAGAGAGCTCGAAGGAGAATGTTGGCTTTGGCAGCAGTTTTTCTATCCATCTAACACTACATTTCTTTAAGAACTTTGCTGCGAATTGAATAACAGCATCATGTCACTCAACCCATCTCGTTTGACAATGTGGCTGTAACGAGTGTTTCAGGCCCTTGTCAGTGTTGCGAATCGCTTGCTAGGTGCTGTAAAGAACGACACTAGTTCTTCAGTAGTACCAAGTGAGTCTCTCTCACTTGCAACTTTGCAAGTGCGAGAGAGCTGATGGCTTCGACGCGGTGCCATCTACGCGTTGATAGCTTTATTTTTTATTGTAGCCACAGCCGCGTTTAATTCTGACATATTAACTGAGCAACCATCACAGCATATACCCACACAGCTCTCCAGTGTCAGAGAAAGGCTTTCCATTCTTCTTAAAATCGTAGTACCTCATACTTCATCTTCACTCTCTTGAAGTTCGTCGTTAATGTTTGCACTACAATCATATCCTGAATGGATGTCAACGAAATCGAAAAATCTTTTGTGTAATTTGCCGTCACCATCAATATATCTTGTAGCTAAACAAAGTTGGGCGATGTACACTATGTCCGTAGTCTCATCGAAGTTTATGCTGTAATAACGAGAATCTTAGAATTCCTCCAGTATTCTCGATAACGTCACTGTTTCACAGCATGAAATGAGTTATTTATATGTTATTTTACTTATGTAAGTGGTGTCCGCTTTGGTGGTGTCAAGGTGATGTTTTAGTTGCAAGTGTCCAGCGCCAATTCTAAATCTTAGAAGAGCTCTAAAGTTTCCTTCGTTACTCACTCTACTTTCACGATCATTTTTGTTTTCTAATAGACTCCCATCATCTCTATGCTAGCGCAGAGGAATATTTTGCTTCCAATGAAATGTGATTGTTTTTATTATAGGTACAAGACGGTCTCTGTTTTCCCTAAGTCTTTCCATTTTCTGTCATGACGCTTCAAGGTGATACTTGAGCTGAGAGTGGGTCTCAAGGTCACCATCATTACCAAAAAGTTTGTCAAACTTTGTTAATGGTTCACTCACGAGTATCTTGGCGACAATGGATTTCTTTCCTCCAACCACATCATTATTCACAAAAACTGAACAGTTAATGCAGATATTCCCTTTTTAACTTGTGAGAACACCAGCCATGGATACTGTTAGGAGTGGTTATCGTGCGCTTGACTGCGTTCAACCCGTCCCCTCTTGTTGTGCTCGGAAGTAGGAAATATATAGGCTTCTTCAGGTTTCCTTGGGTCTGTGGGAAGCTTGTGTTTCATATCGTCACTAATATTCCCTGACGCTAATATATCCAAATAATTGACAATATCCGTGGGATTAAAGAATCAGTCGATGAACTTCATTGTGGAAGTTTCGACGATACACACATGAATAGTTTCCCATACCTAACTCGTATTAGGAGTTAGCTATGGGAAACTTTTGTTACTTCATTAGTAAAAATGTTGTTACGAGTCTCGTTCAGTTGGTTTGTACAATGTAGATGGAGTCTGTTCATGATAATTTGGCTCCCGTACTTAAGATCGGTGGAAAGTGGACTAAGAGCCCGTGGGAATTTCCAACTGTGCTGGCAGTGGAACTGCATACCATCTCAGACATATAGTGTGTCATGAGGGTGAACTTGCTCGTCCTGAGTCGGTCGTCGTTTGACAATCGCACCATACACTGTCTTGCCTAAGAGTAAAATTCTTTTGGCCAGACCAGCGAATGGGTGTACCTCCTACTGAAATGTTCCACGATTTCAGAACTCTGATAGAGAAGTTTCCTGCTTTCTTGTAATTAGAATGCCAGTCCAGGTAGTTTGCTAATTTTTGTGGACGCATTAGAACATTGTAGCTGCTGCAGCAAGATGCTCCTAGAGCAAAGCGCACCGATTTCTGCTGCCGTGTGAATCAAGGTGAAAGGATAAAGTATTGCTGCACCGGAGTAGGGTTGTTAAGTTTTGTACTGTACTTGGTCAAACTTGATTTCATTTTTAAAGAAATAGGTCTCATAATGTATTCATGTACACAAAGTGATTTAGTAGTAAAAGTGATTAACTCGCAGGAAAATTTGTATAGCTTGAACCCCAATGAATGCTTTGCCACTCTATCACCATCGCGTTTCTGATTTGTGTTTGTCAATTTTTTTGTAACATTTATATGCTTTACACTTATAAAAGGATAAATAAAAACATGTCATTATTTTCGTAAAGTTCAGTAAGCTACTGCTCTCATTCATACTGCCTCAACTATTCATTGCTTCTATTTTACTGCGGTGATACATGGGTACACCAGCAAATCAAAGTTGAATCCTATTAAATTAGTTAACTTGATTATTAATTTGAGTTCTGAAAGTGACCACAGATGTAGTCAACAAAAGTGCCATGAGTAAATTCGCTAATTTCATCTATAAAAATTAAGGGTGTAGCTAGCGATTTCAAGTTTATTCAGGAGATAATACTTGTCTCATTGTAAAGATAATAACACTTAGAATCACTTGGACATATATTTATGATTAAAGAAACCGACAAATTTTATAGTTGCTGGTTGGGTTGGGCGCTGCTGATGGTCTTTGTTGTCTCAGTGGAGCAACCAGGCTGGGATGATGCAGGCTGACAAAATGTAGCAGCCGAAGCATCTGCCCCTGCTCCAGAGGGTTGTGGTGGTAGTACTAGTCGAGGATGCTGATCATCAGCTTCAGGCTAATGGAAGCACCTGGGCTTTGGTAAGATATGTTGGCTAGATGGATGTTGATGTAGGGGAGGTGGTGTCCCAGCAACTCGTGTTAGTGACTCTCATGGACGCCATAGTTAGGTGGGGGCTATGGTGGGGGCAGCCAAGGCTGTGGTGGTGGGGGTACATCAGACGAAGTGGTGGCAGCAACCCACATAGCTGCAAGTCTCATCCTGCAGGGCTAGGATGAATGATGGGACTTCGTTCTGTAGGTGTTACCATGTACCTGTTTGGACCCATGCCACAGCATGCTGTGATGGTATAGACATAAGCAATAAATAAGTATAGTCCACTGCAGCTGCAAAGAAAGGGAACTATCTCCAAGCAGTTTGAATTTGGTAATTCGGTTTCACGCAATGACAGTCCCACTCCATTTTCTCGGCTCACTGTGGCATCTCATCGTCATGTGCCCACTGGTCTAGCTCGCCTATAGAAATTGTAACAATACCAAAACGTGATTTGGAAACCTTATTTATCCAAGCGAGAATATATTACAAAATCCGGTGTGGTGCACACACGCACATGTACGTAACAAGACTTATGCATTAAGTTTATCAGGGTTGGTGTAACATACCCCTCATCATCCTACAACAGCAAAAACATATACGTTTGAAGACGTAAAAGACAGGGACGCAAATAAACGTTATATTTTATAATATTTAATGCGAGTACATATTTACTGGTGTAATTTCCGTTGCAGCCTACTCAGACTCTTTCACCTGCTTGCTTCAGTGCTCCAGTATCAAGTCAGTAATAAGAAAAAGTAATTGTAAACTTCTTCAACTGTAAATATATGCTACGGAATTTGAACACCAAATTATGTACATACACAGCTGATACGCTGCTGGAATGACAGCTGGAGGCTGTTCCATGATCTGAAGGAACTTCATGCTCCCATCAACCGACCCTCTTTCAGCCTCCAACTTCCACATTAAATCCCCCTGCATTTGATGAATGACTGCAGCAGCAATAACAAAGAAACTTTTTGTATCCAGAATAGAGTACGATATCTGAACATACACAACGAGAATGTATTACAAAACTGACCATAAACTAGGAAAATGTCATACAAAATCACACACATAACACACACACACACACACACACATACATGTCATGAACGGATAGGACAGCAAACTGTCACCGCTTTCTACCGATCTATAAGTGAAGTAGCTCCTGAGAAACTTATACAGAGATACAAGACAGGAAGGGGTATGAGAGTAGACTATCACTGAATTGTAGGAAGAGTAGCCTCCTAACGATCTACGAGTGAGACAGCTGCTGACTGAGTTATACAGATATGTGGTAAAATGGGACATGACAGCAAACGATATCTGCAGTGTATTAAGAATAGCCTGCTACCAATCTAGGCGAGTAAAGCCGCTAAGAAACTTGTACACACACACACACACACATACAGTCCGCAGCTCGTGGTCGTGCGGTAGCGTTCTCGCTTCCCGCGCCCACGGATTTTCTCTGCCTCGTGATGACTGAGTGTTGTGTGCTCTCCTTAGGTTATTTAGGTTTAATAGGTTTAAGTAGTTCTATGTTCTAGGGGACTGATGACCTTAGATGTTAAGTCCTATAGTGCTCAGAGCCATTTGAACCATTTCAACACACACACACACACACACACACACACACACACATAAGTGTATGAAGAATAGCCTCCTATATATCTACAAGTGTATAGCTGATGAGAAACTTCTACACAGCCACACTGATACACGATTTTAAGGAAATCTGAACAGCTGAAGACAACATGTACTTAAACGGCAGTTTTTCTTCATACAGTCTCGGGAATTTGCCGCTGGCCCTGGCTGTGGATGAGAAACGCTTCATAGCGATCACAGAGAGGAAAACAAACACAGTTGCAGATTAAGGCTGAATGAGGATGATTGTGGACGGGATAAGGTTTATATAACTTCAAGTTCCTCCCTCAAATTTGGCGGCGCAAACAGGATTACAGGAACTCTGACCAGCAACTGGAGCAAATCCCCTAGTCTACCTTTCTCAACATGTTAGTCCGAGACCCATTGTCCTGCTGTAGTGCAAGTGTTAGCACTGTGTTTGATAGACAAATACCAACCGGATTCTAGTGGGTGGTCTCCTCGTCAGGAGGCGCCAGTGGATCGCTATCGAAATATATTGCCATTTTTCAGGCAAAAATGCTGGCTCCCACAGTGGAAGTAAATGCTTGCCTCTTCTCCAAGGATGATGAAGTCTCCTTTGTGGGGCGGAAACATCCCATTCCTAGAAGGAGCCTCTATCGCCTGTAAGTGAAATAGTTTGTTCTGTTTCAGACAAAGCTACTGGTGCCAGTTTTGTTAGTATACACGAAAACATATCCATATGTATTGTTAAAGTCCCCCCAGTCGTTCTGGGAAATACACTTGTTTCCAAGTAGGAGAACAGGTAGACGCCAGGCAGTTCTTTAAGAGATACAAGGCTTTTGCTGGATAGTTGTAACAGGCAGTCACCTGTGTCAGTGGCGGCGCGGGTTGGAAACATACACTAAACGCGCATTTACAAACACATATGCATGTGTCCAAACTGGGACAATGGGGCCGTCTAGATCACGAGTGGGTAGAGAGGCAAAAGGCTTGAGCAGGTACTGCGTTACGGACCACAGCGATCTAATAAAACAGCCAGCATGCAAGCCATCTCCGTCCATGCGAGCCATGCGCTAGTTCCGGTAGAAACTGCTGAATCATGTCACAGTGGCGTTCTGACCGGCCAACAGTATCAATTGAATGACATATGCTATGCCGACAGGATCGTGGGAAAGGGGGAGACCGGCAGCGACGGCGGATGATTTATTTAGATTAGCGAGCAGCACCTGTTTGATGTATTACATTAAAGGGATGTTACTAAAGTTATTTAACGTCTGTTGTTTCTTCATATGACAGATTATGAGTGATGAGCATTTTTCCCATGACCTGCCATTTTTTGGGTATGTACCAGTTAATGGTTTCGTTTGATTGTCAGTTCTAGCATTGAGTAAGTAAAACAGTGTTCATTGATGTTTTCTCTTATGATATACCATACTCTTGGGTGACCACTTCATTGATGTTTTTCCAGGTGTGTGTATGTTTTTATACTTGTGCAGCGAACGTTCTTATGTCTGTAGAAAATAGTGTGTTATTAGAACAGACGCTTTTTTGTTGAAATTTTCGGATGATTTTTCTATATTTAGTTCGAAGTATTTCGTAATAAGTGGTGAGTTTTTATATGTGTGGGCGAGGTTATGATTTCGTTTTAGTTATAAATTTTTTGGCGTTTTCCTATGTATGGATTATTGTTTTTTAATGAGAACATTTTAATTTTTCTGTCATCTCATCAATTTTTCGTAGTTTCTCCATCGAAATATAGGAAATTCTTCAAGCGCGATAGTACCCATATAAATTAATGGACACAATTCCCAAGACAGTGCCTTAGGTCCATCCTGCTCAGCAGCACGAGACAGACTGTCTTTTTCCAATCAATTCACGAGCGTGGGAAGGGAAGAGAAGTTGAGGAGGGGAGGGGAAGTAAGGGAGAGGTTGGGAAGTGAGGGATGAAGGTTGAGTGGGGTTAATTACATCAACAATGCAATGTCCCGACATCCTGGCCCCAGGGGGGATCATACAGGAAGAGCTGCCATCTTAAATAAATTAATACTTGTCACCCTACTCCTGAACACCTTACGTCATTCCACTAAAAGAACAGTAATATGGGGGGAAATCAGAATGATTCCTAGGAAAGGTGGACGGTACCCTATGGATGCAGTGTTATGAGAAATGGGTGTCTGCAGGGCATTCCGCAAAGTATGGCCTTATATTTTGGCACGGTATGATCTGGAACCTGCATTACCTCCGGATTGTGACACGTCCTCTGGTACACTAGGTCAATTATACCAAGCCACAGCAACTGAAAAGGTGAAGGAAGGAAATCCTTTTCTCCCTTTTCACTTTATTTGTGTAAGAGAGTTTACCGCATTTACTGGACACCTACTGGTGACGGAATTGTCAACTACGCAGCAGAAGAGACAGTTTACTAGCCATTTCGAAGAACGAAGTTAGTAGCTCGAGCACCAGCACCCCTCTATATGAGTTGTGAAATGTACCTTCACCTCATTCCACTCCATCGCCATTATTTGGCGAAAAGTATTCTTTCTACACTCATCCATTATCTCATCTTTCCAGCCATCAAGTAAGAAGCTACAGTCACAGTGCTTGACCATATGTTTACATGTAAATAGCCA
Source organism: Schistocerca gregaria (assembly GCF_023897955.1). Classification (NCBI taxonomy): domain Eukaryota; kingdom Metazoa; phylum Arthropoda; class Insecta; order Orthoptera; family Acrididae; genus Schistocerca; species Schistocerca gregaria. The sequence continues at coordinate 364,022,873 of NC_064924.1, forward strand.
TTAAACTCCTCTCTGCTCGATGCAGGTATTTCGTTAATTTTACACACACACAACCAGACACAGTGTCTTGGTCACCAATAGCTCAATGCAGACTGAGCTTTTCCCAACAGTTCACAAATGGGGGGGGGGGGGGGGAGGAGTAGTCGAGGATGGGAGGGTGGACATGAAGGCATGGAACGTAAGTGGGGGAAGGATTGTGAGTCGAGATGGTGCAGTCAATAATGTGACGTTGTCCCACATCTACCCCCAGGGAAAGGAGTCGGGGTGACCATCAAGGCAGAACCACCAACTAAAATAAACTAAATCTTTATCAACGCCGACATTTTGCACTCGCTACACAGAAGACTGTGCAGTGCTTTGCAGTTGAATTTGTGCAGAGATATTCGCCTTCCCCTGATTATGGAGCGGCCGGCATTCGTCGTTACAACGAGGGCAGAATGCCTTTGAGTTGTCATTTGGATTTTGAACCAATGCTTTAACAAAAAATGGCTCTGAGCACTATGGGACTTAACATCTATGGTCATCAGTCCCCTAGAACTTAGAACTAATTAAACCTAACTAACCTAAGGACAACACAGAACACCTAGCCATCACGAGGCAGAGAAAGTCCCTGACCCCGCCGGAAATCGAACCCGGGAACCCGGGCGCGGGAAGCGAGAACGCTACCGCACGACCACGAGATGCGGGCAATGCTTTAACAGCACCAGGGTGTGTTTCTTTCTGGCGCCATCTCGTCTGAAAGCTGAATCCTAATAAGGGAATGATCACTAGAGTACAAATCATAAACCACAATCAGTTCCGCAGTATGTGTGTGTGCTAGGGCTGGAGAGTACAACGAGATATCGAAACAGTGCCATCATTCTTCAGTGCTGCAATGCATATTCCACCCTTGTTCATCAGACGTGTGTGATGACACTAGGAGGCTATCAATGGCTCCAGCCTTGCGGCAGATGATCCAGAAGTCCAAAATCACATAGTGTGCGCTAATGTCGCCACATAGCATGAAGAGTGACAGCCTGTAGAATCTTAAGAGGAGGCAAGTACAAGGAAAATCTTGTCAACATACGATGCACATACACAGGTACTGCAACTACTTTAGGCTTTTTGTGAAATGAGAAGCGAGGGATAGTGGGTTGTTTAAGAAAAAAATCCACTTACCTTTTTGCTCTCTCTCCACTAAGGCCGTCCTTTTGTGTGGTAATAAGCTGAAGGGTGCGTATAATTTAAAATTTGTCTTCTGGGGATACAAACACGTTGACATTTACTAAGCTATAAATCGTAGCTTCTGTACATTCTAAATTTTGGAATCGCTATAACTCTGTAAAACAATGCATGCATTATGTGTGTTCAAAATCTCCTCCTAACTTACTGAATCGATTTCAGCCTTACTTGGTACTAATATCACTTCCTATCTGCTACAAAACTTCCAACACCCCAGTGTGGTAGGCGTGGGCGTCATAACCGAATAATGGACAATGAATGGGGAGATGGGGAGGCCGACATCGGTTCGAGTGCATAAGAAAATATGGACATAGAGAGGAAGGGTGGAAGAAATGAGCGGAAGGAGGGAGTGGAGGAGGAGAAGGCCTGACAGTTGGAACGGATACAGACAGGACAAGAGAAGGAGGATGGAGAGAAGGTGGAGGAGGTGGACAGAAAGAGAGAAAGAGGGGGGAGGACGGGGGGGAGAAGGAGATGGACTGAGACAAGGGGTAGGAGGAGATGGAGTGAGCGAGGGGAATGGACTTGACTGTCTAACACAGGATTGGAAAGAAAATAATAACCAGCTCAAAGCCACTTTCCAGAATTAATTTCTAATAGTTATGCTGCAAAAATATGTACAGTGGAACGCTGAGAGTAGTTTTTTGTAATACTTAACTTGATCTGCTTTAATGGATGTTAGGTAAGCACTTCTACCGATTCAGACGAGCTGATTAACAATAAATTTATCAAAATGAACACACAGTTCTACCTGCACTAATGTATGGGAGTAAAATTTTTTGTAGTAGATTTACAATTCACATCTCGTTTCCTTTCTGTTTCGGAACCGACTGCATTATTTCCTAAAAGAGGGAAGGAGAGAATTAGAGAACAACATAAAATACTAGAGAAGTATTCTACTAGAGAAAAAGCACTTAAAATATAAGTCCTAACTTATGTGCTTAATGTATTCCTATCTCTAATCTCCATCTTCCTGCACAGTTTTTACGCTCTACAGTTCCTTCCACTAACATTGAAGTTATTCCCTGATGTCTTAACAAATGTCCTAGCATCCTGGCGTTTCCTACTCCCAATGTTTTCCTTGCGTTCCTTTCCTCGCTAATACTGCGGATAACCTCCTCATTCCTTATATTATCAGTTCACATAATTTTCAACATACTGCTATAGCATGACATCTCATATGCTTCAATTCACTTCTGTTCCGATTTTGCTAGAGTCCATGTTTCATTACCATACATTATTGCGCTCCAAACATACATTCTCAGTGATTTCTTCATCGAATTAAATACGTTTGATACTAGTTGACTTATCTTGGCCAAGGATGTCCCTTTTACCACCACTAGTCCGCTTTTTTGTGTTACTACCTGAGTTATAGAATTACTTCACTTCCTCCACTGCCTGATTATCAATCCTGATGTTAAGTTTCCCTCTGTTCTCATTGCTGCTACTTCTCATTGCTTTCGTATTTCTTCGATTCACTTTCAATCCATGTTCTGTACTCATTAGACAGTTAATTCTATGCAGTAGATCCTATAATTCATCTTCACTTCTACTGACGACTGCATTCTCTTAAAACGAATTTCACTGGCCTTATTTGGAAATTAAGGACCGATTAGGCGCGGAATGGAACAGATCGTGAAAACTCGATGAAACTTTGCATAGATGTGTGGGCAGTGTCTTTAGTGTGTTTATCACGTCGCTCTTATCAGACCAGAGCGCAAGATAATCACTTAGAAATGCCTGAAAGAACAGTCAAGTATGTGGATCTTGTCAGAGATTTCGCCTGAGGCTATGCAGCCCACATAACGTAAATGTCATGCGTTTCTTATTTCAAGAGACTTCGCTGCCGCACTCTGCAGTGGCAATGAAGACGCCCCTCCAGCATTTGCGAATGGATGTGCTTGATCACCCACAATGCAGCCATTAGTTGGCTCCTTCCGTTGTTCATTTCTGCTCAAATGAGCAACTTGCTACGAAGACAACATTTTACCACAAACAACGAAAGGCAGAAGAGCTTAGAGAATTGGCAGAAAACACAGGCGGATGTTTTCTCTGACGAGTGTAATGGTAAGTTTGTACAACGCCACGATAAATGTCTACGTTTCAGCGGTGACTATTTAGAGAGGTAGCTGGAAGTTGTGGCTAACTGTTGTGAAAAAAAAAAAAACATTAGATTTTCACTGTGGCTGGCTGTGAGTACTGTGGGACTTAGCATCTTGGTCATCAGTCCCCTAGAACTTAGAACTTCTTAAACCTAACTAACCTAAGGACACCACACACATCCATGCCCGAGGCAGGATTCGAACCTACGACCGTAGCAGTCCCGCGGTTGCGGACTGAAGCACCTAGAACCGCACGGCCACAGCGGCCGGCATTTTCACTGTGGTTTTCATTTAGCAACCGATCGGACCTTACTCTACAAACAGTCCTTGTATTATTGATATACTTTCACCTAGATTTCGGTTCCACTCTTCAAACTCCCATTTGTTTCTGTCATTGCTTCTTCGACATATGGACTGAACAGTAAGAACGAAATACTACATCATTGCTCTTGGCCTTCCACTCGCACTGTCTGATCTTGGCTTTTGTGCATATTGTACATACCAGTCTTTCACTATAGCTAACCTCTACTTTTCACAGAATTTCGAAAATCTTCGACTATTTATTTGTGAGACACATAATCCAGGTAGACACATCCTACCAACATGTTTTGCTTTTCAATTACTTTTGGTTTAGCTATCACGCGCAACGTCAGAACTGCCTCTCTGGAGGTGCCTTACCTTTCCTATAGTCAAACTAATCGCCATGTAATTGATCATCAATTTCCTGTTCCACATGAGCTACCAAGCTGATTGCACAGTAATTCCCGCCTCTTTCAATCCTGGGAATTGTATAGATGATGTTTTTCCGAAAGTCTGATGGTATATCACAGTCTCGTTGATTTTACATACGAACGTGAATAGTCGTTTTGTTACCACATCTCTCAATAATTTTAGAAATTCTGATGCACTGCTATGTACCCCTGTCGTCATATTTGGTCGCACATCTTCAGAAACTAATTTAAATTCTTATTCTAATACTGGATCTGCTACATCTTTCCTATCCACTGCTGTTTATTCTTCTATCACGCCGTCAGTCAAGATCTTCCTGTGATGGAAGTCTATAATGTACCCCTTCAAACTGTTCGCTCTCTGCTCTCCATCTAGCTGTGGAGCTCCCATTGTGCCCTTACTATTATCGCCCTTGCTCTTCATTCCATGGTATGATGTTTTGACTTTCCTGTGTGTTGAGTTAATGCTTCCTTTTATTCGAAGTCTTCACTTTTTTCATCCAGCCATTTCACCATACCTTTCCTACACTTCCTTTTTAATTCATTCGTAGGGGACTTGCATTTCTTGGTTCCCGAATTTTTCGAAGCTATTTTGTACATTGTTCCTTCGTCGATCAAATGAAGTATTTCCTTCTTTATCCTTGGTTTCTTTGCAGTGACTTTCCTTATATCTGTATTTTACTTACCCACTCCTGTCGTTGATTTTTCTATCGATGTCCATATTCCCCCTCATCTGAACTGCCGGATCGGTTATTCATTAGCACAGTATCGAGAGCTTCAGAAAAATTCACGGGTACTTCTTCACACCATAGTATTATTATATCCAATTTCTTAGCTCAATAATTCTTCCTGACTAATCTCTTAAACATCAGGTTGCTCTTCAACATTACTAAATAGCGATCTGAGTCTATATCTGCTCTTATGTACACCTACAATCCAATATCTTATTTCGGAATCTCCACCTGACCATGATGTAATCTAACTTGTATGTTGAAATATATCACGATTTAATGGATACAGTTGCTCTGCAGTAATGTTCACGTAATTCAAAGCTGTCATGATGCCTTATATTACTACCCCTTGTCGGATGGAACCCCGTTTGAATGTCTACCACAGCATAATTCTGACCTCAGTGGGCTGCGTCCGGTGGAGCAACACTTTTCTTTTAATCCACAGTCAAGTCTGTATGACACCGTGTCCACTGCAGTCGTCGCTGTCTGTGTCGTTGGCTCAACATGGAAACACTCAAATGTCGCCTACTACGAAGTCCCAGGCTCCTAGGTTTTCCACAGCTCCCCGACTATCTTGCTTTAACAGCGCAGGCATCCCCTGAACCCACTGCCCAATACCCCCGATGGGTACCGCCTGTGAAGAGTGGCCGCGCTGTTTAAGGCCCCATGTCACGGATTGTGTGGCCCCTCCCGTCTGAGGTTGGAGTCCTCCATCGGGCATTGGTATGTGTGTTGTTCTTAGCATAAGTTACTTTAAGTAGTGTGTAAGTCTAGGAACCGATGACCTCAGCAGTTTCATACCTTAGAAATGCACACACACATCCATGAATTGGTCGCCTTCTCTTGTTTTCACCGTCCTACAAACACTTTCCGCAGACGGTCACTACAGCTTTCCGCTAGTAGTTGAACTGTCACGCCATTTAGAAAAGCTCGATCTTTGTGAAGGCCCCTTGTAACTGTGGATTACCGCATCTATTTTTACTGAGAATAGAAGATGATGCAGTGAATTAAAACTTATGCCATGGTCCGGACTTGAACCCGTGTCTCCTGCTTACTAGGGAGATATGCTAACCACTACCACACAGCATCACTACGGCTATCACACCTGCACAGATTACACTAGTCGAATGCTGTCTCTAACGCTAACTTCAATTCACACCTTCGCCACATTTTCCGGTTCTTAAATCGTCCATATTGCCAAGGGTCTCCAAGATTGGAATAGCAAAATGGCTCAGAGCACTATGGGACTCAACTTCTGAGCTCATCAGTCCCCTAGAACTACTTAAACCTAACTAACCTAAGGACATCACACACATCCATGCAACACGCAGGTTTCGACCCTGCGACCGTAGCGGTTGCGCGGTTCCAGACTGTAGCGCCTAGAACCGCTATGTCACTCCGGCCGGCTTGGAATAGCACCCTGTGTTTGTAGAGTAATAGGGAAGTCCTGTCTGTACCTCAGGAGTACCTGATCTATTGATCTGAAGCAACTGAATCTTATCTTGAGACATAGCCACCAAAGAGAGTGCCACAGAAGGGAGACACCAAGGGGGCAGCATTTCTAGTGCCATTGTTGTTGTTGTTGTTGTTGTCTTCAATCCTGAAACAGGTTTGATGCAGCTCTCCATGCTACTCTAGCCTGTGCAAGCTGCTTCATCTCCCAGTAAGTACTGCAGCTTACATCCCTCTGATTTTGCTTAGTGTATTCATCTCTTGGTCTCCCTCTACGATTTTTACCTACCACACTGCCCTCCAATACAAAATTGGTCATCCTTTGATGCCTCAGAACATGTCCTACCTACAGATCCCTTCTTCCAGTCAAGTTGTGCCACAAACTCCTCCACAATTATATTCAATACCTCCTCGTTAGTTATGTAATCTACCCACCTAATCTTCAGCATTCGTCTATAGCACTACGTTTCGAAAGCTTCTATTTTCTCATTGTCCAAAGTATATAGCGTCCATGTTTTACTTCCATACATGACTGCACTCCACACAAATACTTTCGGAAACGACTTGCTGACACCTAAATCTATACTCGATGTTAACAAATTTCTCCTGTTCAGAAACGCTTTCCCTGCCAATGCCAGTCTACATTTATATCCTCTCTACTTCGACCATCATCAGGCAGGGGGTGAGTCGTGCTTGGGTAGCTCAGATGGTAGAGCACTTGCTATCGAATGGCAAAGATCCCGAGTTCAAGTCTAGGTACGGCACGCAGTTTTAATCTGCAGGGAAGTTCCCTATCAGCGCATAGTCTGCTGAAGAGTGAAAATCTCATTCTGGAAATATCATCAGTTATTTCGGACCCAAATAGCAAACCTCCTTTACTACTTTAAATGTCTCATTTCCTTATCTAATTCTCTCAGCATGACCCGACTTATTTCGGCTACAATCCATTATCCTCGTTTTGATTTTGTTCATGTTCATCTTATATCCTCCTTTCAAGACACTGTCCATTCCCCTCAACTGCTCATCCAAGTGCTTTGCTGTCTCTGACAGAATTACAATGTCATCGGGAAGCCTCAAAGCTTTTATTTCTTCTCCGTGAATTTTAATACCTACTCAAAATTTTTCTGATGTCTCCTTTACTGCTTGCTCACTATACAGCTTGAATAACATCGGGGAGAGGCTACAACCCTGTCTCACTCCCTTCGCAACCACTGCTTCCATTTCATGTCCCTCGACTCTTATAGCTGCCATCTGGTTTCTGTACAAATTGTAAATAGCCTTTAGCTCCATATATTTTACCCCTGCGAACTTCAGAATTTGAAAGGGAGTATTCCAGTCTACATTGTCAAAAGCTTTCTCTAAGTCTACAAATGCTAGAAATGTAGGTTTAGCTCTCCTTAATCTTTCTTCTAAGGTACGTCGTAGAGTCAGTATTGCCTCACATGTTCCAATATTTCTACGGAATCCAAACTGGTCTTTCCCGAGGTCGGCTTCTACCTGCTTTTCCATTCGCCTGCAAAGAATTCAAGTTATTATTTTGCAGCTGATAGTTCGGTAATTTTCACATCTGTCAAAATCTGCTTTCTTTGAGATTGGAATTATTATTTACTTCTTGATATTTGAGAGTATTTCGCGTGTCTCCTACATCTTGCTCACCAGATGGTAGAGTTTTGTCAGGACTGGCTCTCCTAGGGCCGTCAGTAGTTGTAATGAAATGTTGTCTACTCCCAGGGCCTTGTTTCGACTCAGGTCTTTCAGTGGTCTGTCAAACTCCTCACGCAGTATCGTATATCACATTTCATCTTCATCTACATCCTCTTCCATTTCCATAATATTGTCCTCACGTAAATCGCCATTGTATAGACCCTCTATATACTCCTTCAAACTTTCTGCTTTCCCTTCTTTGATGAAAACTGGGTTTCCATCTGAGCTCTTGATATTCATAAAAGTGGTTCTCTTTTCTCCAAAGGTCTCTTTAAGTTTCCTGTAGGCAGTATCTATCTTACCCCTAGTGAGATAAGCCTCTACATCCTTACATTTGTCCTATAGCCATCCCTGCTTAGCCATTTTGCACTTCCTGTCGATCTCATTTTTGAGACGTTTGTATTCCTTTTTGCCTGCTTCGTTTACTGCATTTTTATATTTTCTCCTTTCATCAATTAAATTCAATAATTCTTCTATTACCCAAGGATAATTAGATAACTACTATCCCTCGTCTTTTTTACCTACTTGATCCTGTGCTGCCTTCACTACTTCATCCGTCAAAGCTACCTATACTTCTTCCACTGTTTTTCTTTCCCCCATTCTTGCCAATAGTTCCCTTATGCTCTCCCTGAAACTCTGTACAACATCTGGGTTATTCAGTTTATCCAGGTCCCATTTCCTTAAATTCCTATTTTTTCAGATTATTCACTTTTAACCTACGGTTCAGAACTAATAGAATGTGGTCAGAGTCCACATGTGCCCATGGAAATGTCTTACAATTTAAGTGACATAAGATGAACTAATAAAACAACTGCCTGCTCTACGAATGCTAGTGGCAATTATGCGCCCAACATTTCAGAGACTGACTACGCATCACTCCCTGAAAATGTTGATCTATCAGCATCTCTTGTTGAAATTTCTGACACTGTTGATGTTAGTAACGAGATCCTCATTAAATGGCTGTAACATTTCATTGCCTACGTCAAACCATCAGAAAAGTAGAAAGTTCTTGTGTTGGATGGCCACTCAACAAATACTAACAATAGAGAAGCTATTAAATGTACAGCTTCTGTGCCACACTATTTGCAGCCTCTACATATAACTGCAGTCTACACATTGCGAACTTATTATGATTAAACGCTGTGCAAAAGACTGCGAGCTGATGATCTACGTGCGTCTCAGTTGCGAAGTTTGTTCTCGTCTTTTCTAATTGTACGGCTATCAGCGACATCTAGCAGTGCAATGAATGATTTCAGAGACGCTGGCATCTGTCCCATACATAGAAATGCATTTTCTGACGCTGACTTTTCCCAGCTTTCACAGAAAAGCAGTTCTGACCAGGACTGAAGACCGTGCACCCCTTCCCTATGCCAATGCCGAGTAAGTGCTTCACGATGTTTAATTAGGCATGTGAAACCCGGTTAGTACCACAGCCACTACAAATTAGTCCTTCCAGATGCAGTACTATGACAGCCCATGAGCTATCCTTTGCTACTAGAGACCTGTTACCAAACAAGGAAAAAAGTTAAAGAAAGGAGCTGAGAAAGCCAATTGTTGACGTCAATCGCTTATGAGAATATTATACATACTAAAGTCAGGAACAGAAATCTCTTCAGGTTTCGAAGAAAATGTGGGAAACAAATGATGACTCTGGAGCCATAACTGGAAGAATCAGAAAGAAGCAGAACACCAACGAAAATGTCGGCATCACCTCTTAAAAAATATTTATGTTCAGATACTGTTGATGGCTAGTTTTGCTTCATCGTGAGAGAAGTGTGGTGAGGGATCTGCAGAAAATGGGCTCATGCAACCTGTGCTGTTGTTTTAAAATATGACGTAGCCTTTCAGTGAGAATTTTGTACGTAAGTTAAACACTGGACCTCGAAAACAAATTTTGAATTAAAAACCGAATAATAGTAGAAATGAGTGCTATTCGGTATCCTGCAATGCCATTTAGGAAACCAGTACCGTTGAAATGAGTAGTATATAATACTGATAACATTCATTTTACATGCTTTCTATACGTAAGAGATACGTGATCAGTTCTAGTTGCTTATAGAACTGAAACAGAATGTTTTAAGTCTTCTAGTGCAACTTTTATAAAGAGTGGTGCAATTTAGGATAATTTAGTGTATGTTTAACATCCCAAAGGCTTCCTAAGTTCTTAACTAATCACGGCTGTCAGTCAAGTTATTGAAACGATTCTGAATTTAATAAGACTGCTCAGAGTTGTGACAGAGCCACGTTGGGCTCGTCATTTGAATGGATTGCAGTAGTGGTAAATAGGTTTGCTGCTGGAAAGTTCATTTACTGCTTCGCTCAACGACTGAATTCACCACTATCGCAAACCATGTCAATGTTCAAAGAATGCCCAGTTGTTTCTCTCACTTAGAGTAGTATTGCAACTTTTTTTCAGGTCAATAAAAGGAACGTGGTTGTAAGTGACAAAATAAATAAACAACTACCTAAGCCATTTGCTACGCAGTTGAGTTCTGTATCACATTTGGCGAAAACTAATACTGTAGTCAACTGGTTTCACTTTTCAAGAAGATAATGAATCCGTTTTCCGTACTTTTCCTGATTTTTCCTGTTACTAGAGGCTTACTTGATATGTTTGAAACCAGAAATTATGAAATTGGTTCATGTATAACAAAACTAATGAATTCTAAGAGCTGTTAAAAACCAAATGTAATGAATTTGAAAGACTATGGAAAGAAGACATTCCTTCTCAGAAAGTGGTTGAAATGGTATCTAACCGTCATAGGAACAATACTACAATCAATTTCGAAGCAACCATTAGAAAATCTACTGCGATATTTTGTACATAGTTGAAGATGCTTGTTACACAGACTTTCATTTCCTCAGTGTGTACTTTGCCTTGGTGTGTACAACGTAACTTTCTTTCACTATAATCTACGATGACTTGCTCCATGCCGGCCGGAGTGGCCGAGCGGTTCTAGGCGCTATAGTGTGGAACAGTGCGACCGCTACGGTCGCAGGTTCGAATCCTGCCTCGGGCATGGATGTCTGTGATGTCTTTAGCTTACTTAGGTTTAAGTAGTTCTAAGTTCTAGGGGACCAATGACCTCAGAAGATAAGTCTCATAGTGCTCAGAGCCATTTGAACCATTTGAACTTGCACTATCCTCTTTCAGTATATCGATACTAGCTCTTCTGCAACCTATAGTGTGACAATTATTGACCTATATGCAATAAAATCGTCATAACTTCGGAACGAATTGCGTTAATATGTTCAGCCTACACAGCTGGACGCAGGGTATGACGCGAATCAGTTTGGATGAGGTCGTCAATAGGCAAAATTGGCGCATTTGGGTTACTGAGAATCCGCATTTCGCTATCGGGAAGTCCCTTCACCCCCAAAACGTCATGATCTCCACGTTCGCCAGGACTACATTTGGTATGTGTGGCTTATAACTCTTTTATACGACGAAATTGTGAGCAGAATCGTCTTATAACTGCATGTGTAGTCTGTAGAGAACTCGTACCTGAGAGGCCGCATTGGAGGTGATGGAGGGATGGAGAAAGACGGACTGATGGCCTTAAATGTTGGGTCCAGCAACCTGCCTGTGCGAGTGATTAGTGGAAGCAGTTCTCTGTGAATCCTACCTGCAAAGTGAGCTCAGGCTGTGACACTCCACTTTCGCACTTACTGCTGTAACAGGAAGGAGCCACCTCACAAAACATTTTACCTGGGAAAGGTGATGGTCCATAGCGAAGGCGGCCAGAAAGCGTAAAGTGGGCTGAAGTCGCCAGGTTATTTTACAGATAGAAAAAAAAACGTATATCTGACAGGCACGACTGTCTGGGAGCCTTAACAGCTTTGTTTCAGAACCTGGAAATGATCGGCCTTGAAAGATTAAACCTGTCTGTAAATGAAGGACTGTGGTCCCGTCTAGATATACGTGTTTTGCTGAAACATAGCGTTTCGTGATTCTTTGATTCCTCATCTTCTGTTCTCCCCCCCCCCCCCCCTGCCCTCCTCCGGTAGTGAATTTCCCTAGTGGGCGAGACTCATGGTGTGCAACTTGTTGTTGAGTAAGAGACAGCAACAGTTTCCAACTGTGCCGATAGTTTAACTGCGTATCATCTCAGACCTATCGTGTGACATGGGTGTGAACTTATGTGTCCTGAGTCAGCAGTGTGACATTTGACAATTCCAGAATGCGCCGTCGTGCCTGTGAGACAAATTGGTTGTCGAGACCAGCGAAAGGGAGCACCACAGACTGACATGTGTCGGGATTTCAGGGCTCTGATAGCGAATCTTCCTGCCCTCTAATAATCAAAATGCCAATCGCCGTAGTTTGCACAATTTCCTGGACGTATCAGAACATTACAGCTGCCGCAGAGCTCTACCTCTTGACCTCAGCATGCCGTTTTCTGCCGTCGCCTGAATCAAGGTGAAAGAGTAAAGTAACCCTACAACAGTGCAGGGTTGTTAAGCAATATTCACAGCTCCCTGTCCTCTATAAACTATAATTTGTATAGCTGATTCCATTTGAAAAGAATTTGGCCTCTAAGTGGATTAATGTGCAGGATGACTTGTTGCGTAATGTAAGGGATCAATTCAGGTGAGGACTCGTATAACTAACACCAATCATTTCTTAATTTAGGTTTGTCAGTTTTTGTAAGATTTGTCAGCTCGATTGTAGTTATAAAGGAATGAATAAAAATTTATTATTTTTGTGTACTTAAATACGCCACTGTTCTCACTCATACTCCCCAAATCATTCTCTGTTTTTGTTGTATTGTGTCAATATAGGGATACACTAGCAGTTCAGAATGCTCTCATTCTAAATTAGTTAACTGATGATGAATTTTTCGTTCTGAAAGTGACCGCACGCAATGGCAACAAAAGTGTCATGAACAAATTGAGTAATGTCATGTACCAAAATTAAGGATATAGCCCACGATTTGAGGATTGTTGAGAAGGTAATACTTTTCTACGTGTAAAGTTGATAACATTTCGCATCACTTAGACAGATGTTTCTAATAAAGCATGCGACTCCTTGCAATGTGCTGCATACAAGACAGAGCTCGACCCCATCGAAGCAGGAGAGTGTTTGATGCTGTGGAGGAGCACTTTGGGGCTTGCATTCTGGTTCTGGGCTAAACGAAGGCCACGAGCATCGGCCTCGATTGGTCGCTGTGTTATCCAGAGCCGAATACAAGCGACTCCTTTTTGTGGGCTATATTAAAAATAAGGTTTACAACAATAACCTCAAAACCTTTACTGATCTAAGAACAGCCATTCAGGAGGTCAACAAGAGCATCGATGTTCCGACACTTCAGCGGGTAATGCAAAATTTCGCTTTCATCTACACCTCTTTATCGCTAATGATAGCAGGGATATCAAACGTGTCGTAACTTAAATTCGAAAATCTGTAGTGACGTGTGCACGCTGTAGTTTGTAACTAATTTACGTTCTTTCTTCGTAAAGTTCATTAATTGTCACCTCTACTTGCTTAAGCACTGTGGTGGTCTGTAGCCTTTGGCGAATCGGGCTTGCTCTCGACCTATTGTGTTCACTGTTAGTTATTTAAATGTGGTCTTGCTTGTCTAAAATTATTTATTTGTAGTTGTCTGGAGTTGTGCTGTAAAAACAAACAGACTCTTTGTGCTATTTCGGACGTTGAGAAGCAAGCTTTTTATGTCTGTCCGAGGTCCCTGCTATTAAGCAGGTAAGACCATCTCAGTTTTGCTGTGATGAGCCTTAGCTTTACATGCCAACGTTAGTTTGGGAATGCTTATTTGTACTATTCCACGAGAAGGGAGTTAGTCGCGTGATTCCGCGCAGTGCAGTAGGTGTTCAAATGCGGCTGTTACAAATCGCTCGGCAGGTGGTTTATGCTTAACTGATTCAGTTTCGTGCTTTCATACATTCATGGAGTTTAACTGCTAATGGGGTGAAAGATTCTACTTGAGGATCCAGGATTACGTTTGGATTCAAAGTTGAAGGAATATCCCAATGGGGTTGTTAAGTTTTTCCGTAGTCTTTACAGTCAAAATGATTTTTGTTGAACTCACGTCTTATGAGCTCATTTGCCAGAAACGTAATAGCTTTCGCACTTCACCTTTTTGAATTTACCATGCTCGACCTATTGTGTTCACTGTTAGTTATTTAAATGTGGTCTTGCTTGTCTAAAATTATTTATTTGTAGTTGTCTGGAGTTGTGCTGTAAAAACAAACAGACTCTTTGTGCTATTTCGGACGTTGAGAAGCAAGCTTTTTATGTCTGTCCGAGGTCCCTGCTATTAAGCAGGTAAGACCATCTCAGTTTTGCTGTGATGAGCCTTAGCTTTACATGCCAACGTTAGTTTGGGAATGCTTATTTGTACTATTCCACGAGAAGGGAGTTAGTCGCGTGATTCCGCGCAGTGCAGTAGGTGTTCAAATGCGGCTGTTACAAATCGCTCGGCAGGTGGTTTATGCTTAACTGATTCAGTTTCGTGCTTTCATACATTCATGGAGTTTAACTGCTAATGGGGTGAAAGATTCTACTTGAGGATCCAGGATTACGTTTGGATTCAAAGTTGAAGGAATATCCCAATGGGGTTGTTAAGTTTTTCCGTAGTCTTTACAGTCAAAATGATTTTTGTTGAACTCACGTCTTATGAGCTCATTTGCCAGAAACGTAATAGCTTTCGCACTTCACCTTTTTGAATTTACCATGCTGGTGGTCCCCAATATTGTGACTGTCTGGGGCGTCTCCAGACACTTCTGGAATCTCATTGCTGGAGTAGAATTGTGTTCACTGATAAGTCCGATTTCCCACTGAACCCCTTTGACCCCGGACAGTGGTGGAATACCAACCCGATTGTCGCCAGCCACACGGCCCGACAATCAGGTGCGATGGTCTGGGGGAGTGGCATTTCATGCCACTGCAGGAACCCTTTGGTTGTTATCAGCGGCGCCTTTATAGCACGCCGGTACTTCGACGATGTTCTACGCCCCACTTTGTTGTGCTTTCTGGTAAGCCATGTGGTTATTACATTTCAGCAAGGTAATGCATTCTCGCACACGGCGGGGGTTCTGTTGCATGTCTTCATACTTATCTTAACCCTACATTCCACTCCAGGATTTCCGAATCTCTCCATAGTTAAGAACGTTTGGGGCATTAATTATAGGGCTCGGTATTTTGACGGTCCAACACACCAAATGGACAGAACCTGCCACAATATCCCTCCGCAGGATCGCCTACAATTCTTCCAATCGAAGGCAAGCTGAATATCTGTTTGCGTAAGTGCAAGAGATGGACCAATGCGTTATTGACTTGCTCATTTTCTGAAGCTCTTTCTCGTGAATAAATTATCCATCTATTATGAAATTGTAATCATTTGTTTGTCTATTCATCTACATTACACTTACTGATTGCTGGCCCTTTCGGATAACTCTTTTCTTTGTACTGGAATGTACAAAAAAGGCTCAAGTGGCTCGGAGCACTATGGGACTTAAATTCTGAGGTCATCAGTCCTCTAAAACTTAGAACTACTGAAACCTAACTAACCTAAGGACGTGACACACATCCATGCCCGAGGTAGGATTCGAACCTGCGACCGTTGACTGAATCATCGAGAACAGCTCGGTCGCTCCGGCCGGCTGGAATGTACATATTAGGTTGGTGTGTAAGTTCGTAGCGTTTTTGTTTCGCATGTTGTCATTTCGTTTACTGTGGTTTTATGTGTCAATTGTTCTTTTTCATATGTAGTTCACTGTTGCTACGTGAGTTTACACACTGTCATTTTCTCATCTGGAAATAGTGGGAGGAGCATTGGAAGGTAGAAAATGTAGTGTCAAGTGGATTGGATTGAACAGATCGGTGACAGCAGAGGAGGCAGCCAGAAACTTTTTGAGTAGTAAGGGGATAATTCAACTCGACAGAGGACGACAAGAAAATAGTTTTTCTATCGGTTTGACATTAGTAACTCTCCACATTCAGGAAGACCTTCGGGGTTTGAACATCATCTAAACGTATTAAACTACAAGGATCCACGTCAGTGCATTTAAGAACTGACAGTGTGACAGACTGCGTTCATTCCACCATCGTGCGACCTTTACATGTAATGGGTAATGTTCAGAAATCGGGTGTAGGGTTCCGCATGCTCTAGACAAAATCAGAAAAATCTGTGTGTGACGATATGTGCATCTCTGCTTACTCGTCAGCAGTTGGCACAGTTGCCGAAAAATGGCATCTTTATACTAATAAAAGGAAAGAAAGGAATGGCTGATCCGAAACAAAGGAGAAAATCTTCGTACTGAATCTTCAGCCCATCCACTGACGGTAATGTAATGCATTTGGTGGAAGTGAGTGCGACGGTGTGGTGTACTATGAAATAATTCCCCGAGGTGTAACCACCACTTCTGCCATTTATTGTCAACAACTGAGACATTTTGCAGACTGAATCCAAGAACAATGATCAGGGAGACTGCCTGAAGTGATGCTACTCTACGATAACATCAGCCTTAATTTTGCTATACTTACGGAAACACTATACAGGACTTAGGTTGGGAATTCATTCCGCAATCACCTTACTCACCTCATCCTGTGCCTCTGACGTACTGCCTCTGGAGGGGAAGAGTGGGCTGTTCCATAATAATTATAACGTCAGATTCTTCTAGACCTCTTCAGCCACCACCTATAGGATCCTTGGCACTGTCTTAACTGGTACATACAGGTTTTCCATAGCAAGTCAGTGTCCCTTGATCCCCTGATTACTTCACACCCGTCTTCGCACTTGTTGATAGTGATTTCTAGGGAATGCTTCCACACCGGTGAGTGGTGTTGCAAACATACCTCGCAGAATCGTTTACTTCATAATAACGTCAACAGCGCTTACTACACGATGTGTCCGTTGGTCCCTTAACTACTCCCTTGTCACAACAGCTGCACAAAATCTTCACGACTTCCCCGGATCATTCATGGTGAAGCAAAACATTGCGTTCTTCAACCGTCAAAAGTGTAATAGACGAACATTTATCCACGCAAACATAAAATATAAGTCGTAGTCATGTTTTAATAACCAAGTAAAATTTATTCTATTACATGTTCTCTCTCAACACATACAGGGTCAACATTAATAAAACCGACAAACTGCATGGACGGATTACTGGCAGGAAATGGAAGAGGAAAGGTCCTACGAATAAGTGGTCGGAAATTAACAGTGTACATACAATGACAACAATTCGTCCTAGGACACAGTACAGATCCGCATCGCTCCCATGTCATACAGATTTTAAGAATGGCATCCATTGCAATGCAGGTAATAGAATAGTAACGGTCGTCATGCAAGATACACATTATCGTATTTCGCTTATATCATGTTGACAGCCCACTTGTCTGAAGTTTTAATAGGGCTCGCCCCATAATCCTGTAGAAACCAGTCCTCCAAGTTTGGTATTCGCCCAGTCCACGACCTCCGTCTGAAAGGACTCATGATCACACAAAAGTCAAAAACGACTTTAAATGTGTGACGAATCAGATGTCTGTGAGGTACTCGTTTTGATATAGCCGTGCTGCCTCTTGACCTCTTCCATCTAAACTGAAGAGCCAAAGAACTGGTACACCTGCCCAGTATCGTGTTGGAATCCCGAGAACACGCAGAAGTACTGCAGTAAGGCGCGGCATGGAGTCGACTAATCTCTGAAGTAGCGCTGGGAGCAATTAGTGCCGTGAATGCTGTAGGGCTGTCTATAAATCCGCGGAGGTGGGGATCTCTCCTATATAGTACGTTACAAGGCAGCCCAAATATGCTCAATAACGTTCATGTCTGGGGAGTATTGTGGCATCGTAAGAGTTTAAACTCAGAAGAGTGTTCCTGGACCCATTCTGAAGCGATTCTGGATATGCGGGGTGTCCTGCTGGAAATGTTCAAGTACGTGGGAATGGTCAATAGATGTGAACGGATGCCTGTCAGAGTAGTACCTAGATTCATCAGGCACCAGGCATCAGGCACCACGCCCAGCACCATTACAGAGCCTCCATCAGCTTCATCAGTCTCCTGCTGACATGCAGGGTCTATGAATTCATGAGGTTGTCTCCATACCTCTGCCCATCTATCTGCTCGATGCTATTATAAACGAAACTCGTTCGACTAGGCAATATGTTAGCAGTCATGTCGCTGATGACGGGTCCAAGCGAGATGTGAAGCTTCGTGTCGTATAGTCATCAAGGGTACACGAGTGGGTCTGCGGCTCCGAAAGCCCTTGTCGAAGATGTTTTCGTTGAATGGATCGTACGCTGACACTTGTTGCTGGACCAACATATAAATCTGTAGCAGTCTGTTGAATGGTTGAATTTCTGCCACGTTGAACGATTCCCTTCAGTCGTATTAGGTCCCGTTCTTACAGCATCTTTTTCCGTCCCCAGCGATGTTCGAGATTTGCTGTTTTACAGGATTCCTGATAATCACGACAGACCAGTGAAATGGTCATACAGGAAAATCCCTATTTCATAGCTACCTCAGTGATGCTCTATCCCATCGTTCGTCCGCCGACTGCAACACCAGGTTCAAACGCATTTAAATCTTGAGAAGCTACCATTGTGGCAGTAGTAACCAATATAACAACAGCGTCAGACACTTGTTGCTTATATACGCGTGTACAAACGCAGCCTAGTATTCTGTCTGTTTACATACCTCTGCATTTGAATATGCATGCCTATATCAGTTTCGGCTGCGCTACAGAATATTTGATCGTACACAAACACCATCTCGGCTAGTTCCAGCCATGAATACCGGACCATTGTCATGCTTACAGTAAGCTGCGTCAATCACGCAGCTTGCAGTACACAAGGAACACACGGTACGTTGTCAGAGGAACTGTCGTTCGTCAGCGCAATCTAGTGTGGCAGCCATGCTTTTCGGTATAAGTGTTAATAGAACCTTAGAAGTCCACACATGTGGGTAATGGAGCCGGCACGGTAGTTTAGCGTGTTCGGTGAGAGGGTTAGCTGCCCTCTGTAATAAAAAAAAAAAAAAACTGAGTGACCGGATCAATGATTAACTTTAACAGTTATCATAGGACGTCCACTTAATATCCAATGAACAATTTTGAGCAAAATGAGATCAGGGAAAAAGAGAGGTAACGACTTAGATTACTATTCAAAACATCCATTGTTGTGGGCTCAAAACCCATCGCTTAAATTTTGATTAATAATTATCATTGGAGACCGAATGCTTCCGGCATAAGAAGTCGCCCTCATTATGCCAACGGAATTGTTAAAGAGGGCAGAGGAACGGACAGAGGTTAAGGGCACTCTCTTGTCCTTGGGGTGGGAAACTGCCACTAAAAGGTGGAAGAATCAGCAGAGATCAACGGCATGAGGACACAGAAGGCAATGAAAGCCACTGGAATAAGGACACATAGAGTTGCCTGTAATTGAAAAAGTGTCATGATGATCTCTCCAATGGCAAACGATTCTGCAACAGCCCCTACTCGAATCCCTGTGAAGTGACTGCCAAAGGTAAGACGACCATGACAAAAAGATTTAATAACCAACGGAAGGATAACGTTCTACGAGCCTTGGCGAAGAATACCAGAAACTCGAATGTGGTAGGGGAACTAGAAAATGCGAACAATGAATAAAAAGGCTCAATCTAGATATAGTAGGCGTCAGTGAGGTGAGATCGAAAGAATTCAAGGATTTCTGATCATATGAGTATTGGGTGATATCAACAGCATCAGAAAATGTTGTAACGGTATTAGAATTCGTTATGAATAGAAAGGTAAGGCAAACAGGCTGTTAGTGTTAACAGTTCTGTAATACGGTTTTTCTTATTAGAATCTACAGCTAACCAACATAGATCACAACAGTTCAGGTATAGATGCCGACGTCGCAGTCTGAAGATGAAGAGCCAGAGAAAGTATATGAGGATATTGAAAGGGTAGTACAGTACGTAAAGGACGGTGAAAGTCTAATACTCATGGGAAACTAGAATGCAGTTGTGGGTCAAAGAGCAGAAGAAAAGTTTAGAGGAGAGAATGGACTTGGGACAAGGAATGAGAGAGGAGGAAGACTAATTGAGTTCTGTAATAAAATTCAGTCAACAATAGCGAATACTCTATTCAAGAATCACAGAGGAGGAGGTTTAATTGAAAAAGGCCCTGTGACACAGTTGGATTTCAGTTAGTTTACATCATGGTTATAAATTCCGAAATATGATACTGGATTTTAAACCATTACCTAAAGTAGATATAGACGCAGAGTGTACTGAAGTTTAAGAGATTAGTCGGAAGAATCAATATACAAAGTAGTGTTATACGGAACTACTAAGGAATGAAGAGATACTGTTGAACTTGTATAACGCTATAGATACAGCAATAACGAATAGCCCAGTAGGCAGTACAGGTGAACAGAAATTTGAATCTCTGAAAGGATTATGACAGAAGTTGGAGAACAAGGGTAGGTACAAAGAAGGTAACTGCAAAGAAACCAGGGGTAACAGAAGAAATAGTTCAGTTGATCGATGAAAGGAGTAAATACAAAAATATTCAGGGGAATTCAGGAATACAGAGATAAAAGTCGCTAAGGTAGAGCTAAGACAAAACGTCTGCATGGAAGATGTGAAGAACTTGGAATAAAATGATTGTCGGAAGAACTGACTCAGCATTTAGGAAAGTCAAAACAGGGTTGGTGAAATTACAAGCAAACGTGGTAACATTAAGAGTGCAACGGGAACTGCACTGTTAAAAGCTGAAGAGAAAGGGGATAGGTGGAAAGAGAACGTTGAAATCCTCTAGCAAAGATTTATCTGATATAACACAAGAAGAAACAGCAGTCGATATAGAAGATACAGGGAATACAGTATCAGAAACAGAATCTAAAGGCGCTTTGCAGGACTTAATATCGAATGAGGCATAAGGGAGAGGTAACATTCCATCAGAATACTGAATATCACTGGGAGAAGCAACAAAATGACTATAGTTTTGGAAGACTTAATATTGAATAGGGCATAAGTGATACATAACATTATATCAGAATTTTGGAAAACATTTGGAGAAGGGGGAAAAGTATGACTATTCAACTAGGTGTATAGAATGTATGAGGCTGGCAATACCACCAGACTCTCGAAAAACATCATTCAGATAATTTCAAAGAGTGCCAGGGCAGAAAAGTGCGGGAATTGTCTCAAAGTCTAACACCTCAGGCATACAAGCTGATGATACGAAAAATATACAAAAGAATGGAAAAAAACTCGAGGATGTGCTAATGATAATCAGTTTGACATTAGGGAAAGGAAATACACTATAGCGTACCCATACCAATACGAAATAATAATATTTTTTGCAAGTGAAATGAGACACACGACAATTATAAAAAGAGTCGTGTGACTATGAAATCCTTAAAGAAAGTGTTTTAGGTGAACAATCACCTAAATCAATTGTTCAAGAAACAAAAAATAGTTAAGGTGTATTTGAGAAATAAACGATAACTTTGTACTGATAAGTGTTCATCTGCAGTCTTGAACTGATTTGTATATCTAAAGGTTATGTCTGTCTTGCTGTTTCTGACTCTAGTTGTTTTCCGAAGGGTTATTACATATACTGCTTATCCAGGCCTGTAGTTCACTTTACTGATCCTATGTCAAATAGATAGTGAATTAAAATGTCAGCTGAGTTTTATTTATTGAAGGGTTAAACACGTCTCAAATAATCCCAGTTTTCAGCATTGTAGCAGCATTTGCAGCGGACGGCATACAGCGTCGCGGGAGCGCAGCAACCGTCCGCCTTTACGCGGGATATTTAAAATTTACATTATTGCTTTACAGGGGCGTTAATACGAAGTCCGATGGCTTGATAATTTTTCTTCTGACAAAGGTAGAGTTTGCTTTTCATTTTAAGGTATCGTGTGGAAATATGCCCTGGCCTGTACTACGCCGAAAGGATGGCGATTTTCTTTACAAAGGGTGGACATTACGTTTGACTTAGCAAGTTGAAAAGCAAAGAAGTAGCTAAAAGCATATTTATTTTCATGAATAATTATCAAGATTCATATGGTTGAGTGTTAATGTGTTCGTTTGAACATCGCTGCTAGATTGGTTTTACTGTTTTATCACCTGTAGCAGTATTATCCCATACACAATTTTATTGAAATAGTAATATTTAATTAATATAATAATATTTTCAGGAAATTGTAAAAATTAATTTAATCAGAGTACGGACACATTAATCCTTAAAAGAGGCAATTCTAAAGTTGCGTTTCGTAATGGAAGCAAAACTAAAGAAACTCGAAGACACGTTCTTAGGATTTGTAGACCTCGAAAAAGCTTTCGACAGTGTAGAATGGCGCAAGACGTTCTAAATTATCAGAAAAATAAGGTTGAGTTATAGTGGAAGATGGTTAATGTATAATACGTACAATAACCAAGGGGGAGCAATGAGAGTGGAAGACCAAGTACCAAGTGGGGGGATGAAAAATAATGTAAGAAAGGAATGTAGTCTTCGACCCTACATTTCAGTCTATCCATCTAAGAAGCAATGACGAAAAAAAGAAAGGTTGAAGTGGAATAAAATTCAAGTTGGAAAGATATGAATGATAAGATTCGCTGACGACATTGCTGAACTTACTGAAAGTGAAGTAGAATTACAGGATCTTCGGAATGAAATGATCAGTCTAATGCTTACAGATTATACGCTGAAAGTAAATGAAAGAAAGACGACTCTAATGAGAAGAAGTAGAAATGAGAAAAGCGAGAAACTTAAAATCAAGATTGATAAAGTTGACGAAGTTAAGAAACTGTACTGAATTTTCTCATTTTAAGACTTCTGAATGAACGATCTGTTTTACATGCTAAATCAGATGATATTTATCTACATGACAACTTGGCGTGAGGTAAAATGTGAAATGAACGCATTTCTCAACAAAAAGAATTTTAAGACATGGAAATGATGGCGAAGTTTGTAGAAACCGGCTGTCGTAAATAAAGCAATATTTTACACGATTTACAGTGTTGAATGTTTTTGTCATCGAACTCTGCTAGCTGAGCAGAAACGTAATCCATGATGGATGAAACAAGGAGGACATAAAATTAGATGAATATTAGCAAAGAGTGCTTTCCTGGCCGAGAGAAGTCTAATAGCGTCAGAAATAGGCCTTAATTTTAGGTTGGTTGGTGGCTTTGGGGGATTAAAGGGACCAGACTGCTACGGTCATCGGTCCCTTAATGTTAGGAAAACACTTATGGGCACCTACGTTTGGAGCTCAGCATTCTGTGATAGTAAACATGAACTGTAGAAGACCCGGAATAGAAGAGACCGAAGAATTTGAGAGGTGGTGCTACAGAAGAGTGTTGTAGACTAGATAGACTAACAAGGTAAGGAATGACGAGGTTCTCCGCAGAGTCGCTGAGGAAAAGAATATATGGAAAACAATGACTAGAAGAAGGGACGGCACGTTTAAGATATCAGGGAATAATTTCCGTGGTCGTAGAAGGAGCTGTAGAGAGTAAAAGCTGCAGAGGAAGACAGAGACTGAAATACATTAAACAAATGATGTACATAGGTTGCAAGTTGCAAGGGCTACTCTGAAATGGAGAGGCTGGCACAGGAGTGGAATTCGTTGAGGGCCGCATCTCACCAGTTAGGAGATTGACGACCGCCTCCCAAAGAAAAAGATATAGAACTGACCATGCCTTGTGCGCATTTGAAAAATCCCTTCACCTTCAATGAGGGCCGCTGTCTGTGGCGCTGTCTGTCAGCCTGACACTTCCTGGCTGCTGTTCGCGCGACAACGCGCGTACAGCGGCCTGGGAATAGGTCCTTCTCTCGCGGAACTTGCTTCAGTCCGCAGCGGGGTGGTAGTCTTGGCCACCTCGTGCAGTCGCGATCAAATTTTCTTCATTGTGTCGCAGAGGCAGTAGTGCTGTATATAGTTGCTGATATGACAGGAGCGATATAACGACGCTACGAGCACAGTAGTGGACTTGCTTACTTTTTAATATTCTTCTCCAGGTGTGATACTCACCTTTCGGTGCTTGAAGGGTTACGCTGAGGTTTTATTTTCCGTTTATGAACGCTCTGGTAGGGTTTTGTTTAGACAAGAGTATTATGCATTGGTTGTACAGTACGCTGCTGAAAGTGGAAGCGTGCTGTGCCGATAGCCCAGAATTTCATGGATTGAAACCATGCTCTGCTTCTATTGAAAAGTTGTTTTTTCTCTGAGGTGTATCAACATTTGGCTGGCCGCATTACCCATCCAGACGCCCGGCGTCCCTTCATTGAGCCAGGTGCTGGAAGCGAAGATCCGTATCCCCAGTACTGTTGCGGCAAGGTTGACCGTTATCATACAACCCATGAGCTGCCAAAGCACCAAGACGCAGAGGAAGTGTATCTATCTAGCTCTGTAACTGAGAACTTAATAAGTGACTGGATCACACTCCAAGGTAGGACACCCCTGCTCGATGACATTAAGAGAACAACAACAACAAAGAGAAGGCCGGAGTGACAAAGCGGTTCTAGGCGCTACAGTCTGGAACCGCGCGACCGCTACGGTTGCAGGCTCGACTCCTGCTTCGGGCTTGGATGTGTGTGACGTCCTTAGGTCGGTTACGTTTAAGTAGTTCTAAGTTCTAGGAGACTGATGACCACAACAGTTAAGTCCCATAGTGCTCAGAGCCATATATTTACAACAAAGAGCAACATATTTCTTAAGCATTGTAAAACCAGAAGCAGTTCTGAATTCGTATCTGTTATGGAGCATGACGTTACACAGTGCCCCTGAACGGGCATTCACCTTCAAACAGTGACAGACCTTACGTTTCTCTCCATGCTTAGTTAGTAACCCAAAGTAGAGACATAACAAGGAAACGGCGGTCGCTCTAAGCCACAACGAAACTTATTGAAACTAGTGAACTCACATTGTGTACCCTAACTAGCTTGGCACCTTTTACGTCTATATCAAGAGGCCCTCACAACAAACTTTTTCCAGTTACAAGCCTTACCCACATTTTTAAACTAGGTTTCAGTTAAGATGGTGACCCATCCCTATTAAAATTAACAAGCGCAGTCCATAACTTAAAATCAGTCTTCAGTTCAAGCATTAAAAATAAATATGCAATAGCCGTAACTTAAAATAAAATGCGCTATAATAGTAATTACGTCTTAGGTTACTCAAGCTCCACCAGGTGAGTATAGTTCTTGATGCAGGACTTCACGAAACAAATGTAAAGGTTGTCACTGATCGACGAGGACGATGGTGACAACAAATACACGTATGTTGTACCTTAATACAACACGAGGTCAACTAATAAATGTGGAGATGCCCATACAAACAATACGTTCATACAATGAACTAATTTACAACAGGAATATCCTAAACCAATGCAAGGAAACACGTCGGCGATACCCTTAACGCACCGACGTACTTACAAGTACGTAATATCAAAACCAACCACCGATATAAGATACTGTGTCAGACACAGCTCTCACGAACAACAAGTTCACAGACCACGTAACTACATGGACATCTAAGGACAGTGTTACCTCCAGTCACAATTTAGGGACTAATATTGCACTTAGCACACAGGCACGCACGCACACAAACACACACACACACACCACACACACAAACACACACACACACACACACACACACACACACACACACACACACGATTCTTTCGGTCATCTCGTTGGTCCCGTCGGGAACGCGCAAAGTAGTTCCTCGTCAGTAAACACTACCCGTGTCCTACTACTAAAACACTGAATAAGTCAGATCTGAACACGGGCTTAATACAATATAATACGGCACAACAGATAGCTAAATTATCTGGCACTATCTTTCTCGTGGTCGAACTAGTAAACGCACGTGACAAGTGCGCTTCTTGTTCATCACACGTCACA
Source organism: Schistocerca gregaria (assembly GCF_023897955.1). Taxonomy (NCBI): domain Eukaryota; kingdom Metazoa; phylum Arthropoda; class Insecta; order Orthoptera; family Acrididae; genus Schistocerca; species Schistocerca gregaria. The sequence goes on from NC_064924.1 coordinate 364,048,667, forward strand.
GTGGAACTAATCGCAGTAGAACTATAACCGATTCCTGAACGTGTAATTCCAAAAAAAGAGAACACACAAGTCTATGACGCTAGAAACCGGCTCGCACAACAACTTGTAGGTGCCGAACGCTGGAAGAGTTCTAACCGTTGGACTACAAACCCGCACCCGGCACGTGTAACCAATCCTTGCTCGCACGTCACAGCAGAACCACTCCCTGTGGAGCTATACCCGACTTATGAAAGCACGGTAAGGAACATACAAGTCTTTTACTCTTTTTGTGAAAGCATACCAACAACGGAATGTGAGACGCCAGCCACCAGCAACAGATTTAATCTGGTGCCGGTAGATTATAACGAAGGCTACACCGTATTTCCACATTTCAGAATAGGTCAACAAACAAAATAACAGCTGACAGAACAATTTAAGAATGAATTCCACTTTCAGCACTGTTCTGTACCGCTAGTGCATAACTTTCCTGATTAAACAAACTCTTAGGACAGCTGTCGCGAACAGACAACAAAAGTCCAACCGAATTCTACAAACACTGGAAGGCGAATGTACGAACAGAGAACTGAGTATACACCTAGCTGACAGTAGCAAGTAGGAGGAAAAAGAAGAAGACTAAACGTTACAGAAGTCGACTAGATTGCCCATGCCGTCGTGATATCATTTCTGTCACATGAGCAGCCAAATACAACACTACTGTGTCGGGGACGAGTACTTGATCGCGACTGCACACGGTAGCTGCTGGATCCGTACTGAAGCACGTTCCGGGAGAGTAGTCTCCTACTCCCAGGCCCATGCACGCCTGAGTTCCGGCAAACAACTACCAGGGAGCGTCAGACTGACAGAGAGAGCCCCGCGCGGGAGGGAGACGGGATTTCTTAAACGTGCGCGAGGCAGGGCCGCACGGCACAAACAGAACGCTCAAAGAGTGGTTCATAGTTCTATACGGAGTAGCAGGTTCTACATAGCTTGAAAAGAACGATTAGTAAGGTGGACGCTCTCGGTTTTATTCTCAAGGTGTAGCCAAAAGTTATCTGCCTTACACTAAAGATGTTAGGCCAAAGGGAAGATAATCACAGCATGCTTTCTACTGCTGTATAAAATATAATACTAAAAGTACTCTAGATTTCGAAATATTAGCCCTTGCACATGTATGCAGAATTTTTCACATATTGAGAAATATCCCAACTTTGTTTTGCGAAATTTCATAGATATCTGTAATTATACTTGTGTATAGACAGCTGCTATATGTGACTGATTTTATACTTAATGATAAATAATTTTATTTATAATCGTTATTTTCGAGATATTAGCTTTGTTATCATGTATAAAAAGGTTAAGTCACAATCTAAACTTTACCCGCTTTCTTTTGTCCACACTATGTCACAGCCCCACACTGAAAATATTCTGTCATTCTCACTTCGCATTCTCAGCTGTCTCCCTTCTCTTATCGCCTTAGTAAATTGAGTTTATGTAATCGTGGTCTAGGGCTTGCGTCTTTGATTCACAATCAGGGTGTCTTCGGTCCTGGGTTCGAATTCCGCAGCTGCTAAGAATTTGATTAATAGTCAGCATTGGCGGCGAAGACTTCCAATATAGGAAGTCACCCATATTCTGCCCACGGCCTTGTCAATGAAGGAGGAGGAGCGGACAGAGGTTCAGGGCACTCTTTTCATAGGGGTGTGAATCTGGCTCTAAAGGCGGATGAATCAGCAATGGTCAACGACATGAGGATGCGGAAGGCAATGGAAACCACTGCCTTAAAGGTGCGTAACGTGTATCCACAGGACATCTGGCCTGATGCGTCATTCTTTTCAAAACATCGAAATTAACAGAACCATGTTGTAGTTGCCAAACACTTATTTATTACAAACACAAGCTGTTAATGAAACCACCAAGAGTTACACGACTATAATAACAGAACCAGCAGCAGTACACAGATTGAAACATCAAAGCATTCAAATGTGACAGACCCAGATTTTCAATGTTTACTCAAGCAATTTTCACTAATTAAAACAATGTTCATAAAACACCACTGATAAAATTTAACTGACATAACTGAATACTTCAAGACTTACATTGGAACTAGCTTTCACACAACCCTCATCAAATTCTAAAATTGCTTCCATGGACTGACTTTAAACAATGGTAACAAATTAAAGGTATTATCAGATTAATGCACTCGTATAAGCCCCCCTTTAGCATTATTCACAGGTACGAGGTTAACGTACATTTCATGGCCAGAATATTATAATCTGATATTAAATAGTCTTAAAATGGAGCCTTTGCAATTTTAAATTTGAAAATTAGTGATGGACGCAAGCAGACCGAATTGTGTTACCATATAGAGGAGATTCAAGGACGAGAATGTAAAATGGAGCTATAACCAACTTTGGGCTACAATTAAGCTTCCAGAAAACTGCAACGCTCCACCGGAAAGATGGAATTGCAGGACATTAACAACGTAACCGCAGACACCCATCCAGGTCCTTAAATTTCCCCCTTCCACCGTGATGTACCCCGATCGGAGTTTGCTCGCGTCGACCGATGCCAATTACCTGAAACATAAACACATCAACGGCAGACAACATTCTGGAGCATCAGATAGACCAACATATCAACTCAACTGGTTAGAAATAAACCTTTAATTATACACGGCACCAATGAACCCAAGTCTGACTAACCTAAATGAGTACTTGCCCAGTAACCGCTCTTAAAATTTGATTAGCTATTCTCTAGGACAAATAAATAAAATAATAACATAAGAACAGGAAATAAGAACTTCATTTCAGTACGCTCTTGAACATCAGGCACAGACTAACATACTATTTGGCATGACATCTAGCTACGCACTAAGCACGGCTTCATGTCTATATCTTGTGCGTAGCTAGCACTCCCTTAAATACCATCAACATATCAGGCGCCCAGACCAAGTAAGTGAGAAATAACTGAAACAACTAAGATAGTTTTCAGGGCAATCGGGCATTCAATTAACGTAAACAGAACCCACCAAAAACAATTCTACAACTCCAGTTAGTTCACTTTGAGTAACATGTAACAGACGCGAAGGTAATCTGTCCTTCAAATCTCCAGGAAATTCCAGCCACCATCGGCAGCTGATAAGCATTCAAACGGCGAAACACGCCGGAGCAGCTGACAACGCTCTTTCCCCGTACCGACTAGGTAAATAGCCAATGCCACACGTTACTGTCAGTCACACCGCTGATACCCGAACGGAAGCCCCTGCACAGCGCGCGGGCAGCAGTTAAATAGTCAGGACAGGCACGTTAAAAAAATCGATTGGTAACGATCGGGATGACACTCGATGGAGACTGGCACCACCGCGCCCGTAATTAAAGACGTGTCTTGATGATCTCTCCATTGGTAAATGATTCCGAAATAGACCCCCATTAGGATTTCCGATGGGTATTGCTAAGGGGGAGTCTACCATGACGAAAAGATTGAGTGAAAAACGGACGTATAACGTGCTACGAAACGGGATGTGGCAAATCAGCAGCTTGAACCTGGTAGGGAAAATAGAAAATTTGGAAAGGGAAATGCAAAGGCTCGATCTGGAACAGTAGGGATAAGTGAAGTGGAGTGGAAAGAAAACAAGGATTTCTGGTCAGATGAGTACAGGATAATATCAACAGCAGCAGAAAATGGTTTAACAGGAGTAGGATTCATTACGAATAGGAAGGTAGGGCAGAGAGTATGTTTCTGTGAACAGTTCAGTGACTGCTTCGTTCTTATCAGAATCGACAGAAAACAAACACCGACAACGATAGTTCAAGTATACATGCAGACGAAACCAGCCGAAGGTGAAGAGATTGAGAAAGTGTATGAGGATATTGAAAGGAAAATACAGTAAGTAATTGAAATGTGTAACACGTTTCAGCTAGTGATAGCGAATACCTTGTTCAAGAATCACAAGAGGAGGCGGTATACTTAGAAAAGACCAGGTGATACGGGAAGATATCAGTTAGATTACGTCATGGTCAGACAGAGATTCCGAAGTCAGATACTGGATTGTAAGGCGTACCAAGGGGCAGATACAGATTCAAATCACAATGTAGTAGTGATGAAGAGCAGGCTGAAATTTAAGACATTAGTCAGGAAGAATCAATACGGAAAGAAGTGGGATACAGCAGTACTAAGGAATCACGAGATACACTTGAAGTTCTCTAAGGCTTTAGATACAGCAATAAGGAACAGCTCAGTAGGCAGTACAGTTGAGGAGGAATGGACTTATCTAAAACGGGCCATCACAGAAGATACAAAGGGAAACGTAGTTACAAAGAAGGTAACTGCGATGAAACCATGGATAACAGATGAAATACTTCGATTCATTTATGGAAGGAGGAAGTACAAAAATGTCCTGGGAAAATCAGGAATATAGATATACAAGTTTCTGAGGAATGAAATAAATAAGAAGCGGAGGGAAGCTAAGACGAAATCGCTGCAGGAAAAATGTGAAGATATCGAAAAAGAAATGATAGTCCGAAGGACACACTCAGCATACAGGAAAGTCAAAACAACCGTTGGTGACCTAAAAAGCAACGGTGGTAACATTAAGAGTGCAACGGGAATTACACTGCTAAATGCAGAGGAGGGAGCGGATAGGTGGAAAGAATACATTGGAAGGCTCTATGAGGGGCAAGATTTGTCTGATGTGATAGAGGAAGAACCAGGAGTCGATTTAGAAAAGATAGGGGATCCAGTACTAAAATCAGAATTTTATGGAGAATTGGATGGCTTAATGTCAAATAAGGCAGAAGGGATATTCAACATTCCATCAAAATTTCTAAAATAATTGGGGAAAGTTGCAACAAATGAATGTTCATGTTGGTGTGTAAAATGTATGAGTCTGGCGACATACGATATGACTTTCGTAAAATCATCATCCACACAATTCCGAAGACGGAAAGAGCTGATAAAATGCGAGAATTACCGCACAATCAGCTTAACAGCTCATGCATCCAAGTTTCTTACAAGAATAATATACACAAGCATGGGAAAGAATATTGAGGATGCTCTAGATGACAGTTAGGTTTCAGGAAAAGTAAAGGCACGAGAGGGGCTATCCTGAGGAGGTGGAAGCAAGACTAAAGACCTGGAAATAGCGTTCGACAATGTAAAGTGGTGCAAGATGTTACAAATTCTGAAAAAAAGTAGGGGTGAGCTATAGGGAGACACGGGTCATATGTAACATGTGCAATAACCAAGAAAGAATAATAATAGTGGACGACCAAGAACGAAGTGCTCGTATTAAAAGAGTGTAAGACAAGGATGTAGCCATTCGCTCTTACTGTTCAATGTGCACACCGACGAATCAATAATTGAAGTAAAGGAAAGGTTCAGGAGTGGACTTTAAGTTCAAGGTGAAACGATATGAATGATGCGATTCGCTGATGACATTGCTATTCTGAGTGAAAGTGAAGAGGAATCACCTTTTTTTCTAAACGGAATTAAGAATCCAATCAATACACTGTATGGATTGAGAGTAAATCGAAAAAATAGGAAGGTAATGAGAAGCAGTAGAAAAGAGAACAGCGAGAAACTCAACATCATGATTGATGGTCACGAAGTAGAAGAAGTTGAGGAATTCTGCTACCTAGGCGGTAAAATAACCATTGACGGACGGAGCAAGGAAGACATCAAAAGCAGACTAGCTATGGCAAAGAAGGCATTCGTGGCCAAGAGAAATCTACTAATATCAAATATCGTCTTTAATTTGATGAAGAAATTTCTGAGAATGTACGTCTGCAGTACAGCACTGTATAGTAGTGAAACATGGGCTTTGGGATAACGGCAACAAAGGAGAATCGAAGCATTTTGGATGCTACAGACGAATGTTGAAAATTAGGTGGACTGATAAGGTAAGGAATGAGGATGTTCGAAGCAGAATCGGAGAGGAATGGAATATGTGGAAAACACTGATAAGGAGAAGGGACAGGATGACAATACATCTATTAAGACATGAGGGAATGACTTCCATGATACTAGAGGGAGCTGTAGAGGTCAAAAGCTGTAGAGGAAGACCGAGATTGTAATGCATCTAGCAAATAACTGACGACGTAGGTTGCAAGTGCTACTCTGAGACGAAGAGGTAGTCACAGAAGAGGAATTCGTGTCGGGCCGCCTCAAACCAGTAAGAAAACTGATGACCAAAAAAAAAAACAAAAAAAAGTCATAGATTTTGGTATCGTACAGTTGCAAATAACATTAATTTACGTGTAAAGAATACATTTACTAATAAAGATTGGTATAACAGTATACGTTCATACATATTTTAGGTTTGTATGAACAGAAATCGGTTAGAAAGAATATGCAACAACTTTACATGGAAACAAGGACAACAAAACAGAGACCACTGTCAAATGAACAACTGACCGAAATCCCGTCATGCCACATTCAATTAAAATTAATGCTGGACATAGAAGAGAGCACGTAAGAAAAACTGCTGCAAATCAGTGTTCCTGTAAAAGACTACAGGAGAAGAACAGATCTTGCCTAACGGAAAGTGGATTCACTGGCATAAAGATAAAATACAGTGGTTTCCCATTTTCTCTGACTCCAGTACCGAGGGGTGTTCCATAAAATTTACTGTTACGAATGCCACAAAGATTCACTCCAGAGACGCTGTACTCAACTGCACAATATCGTTGGACTGCCCCAACTCGTTGCTTGGACTGCAGAAAATTCTCTGAAGGAAAGCTCCTTAGAAACGTGTTTACTGGCTAGGCACTCAAGGCTATGATCTACACTGCGTGAAAAGCAACGCACACTCATATATGCCCAAGGACACGCCATTTCTTCGCAACTTTTAAGACTTTCACCCGTCATCCAGAGATAAGCGCTGAACTGGCAATATGCCAACTACAATTTACGTAACTCAATAGCTACAGTAGGTAATTAGCTGTTTCTATCATAGAGACAACTTGTATTTTTTGTACGTAACAAATGGTATTAGGCAGTTTAACGACTGGTAACTTACTTTCCCTGATATGCAACGTAAGACAAATATAAATTACGAACATCGATGAAGAAACTACAAGTTACTGAGCGCTGACTGCCACGTTGTATACAATATTCTACGTCACCAAATTGTAATAACAGAAGTGACTATGATTATCAAATTTTGGTTCGTCATGAGACTGTACTAGCAGCCGTGACTACGTTTATTCGGATTTTGATTCAAGTCTGATAATTTCACCCCTCGGAATCATTGTTATGGTGACTAACTAATCTATAATGCACGTCAAGGCCCCATTTAGGAGAGTAGGTGACAGTACGAATGTTGGTTGGTGAAGCCAGTGATTGTCGATACTAAGTAAAACTGGTAGTAATATATCAATCTAAGAAAAATGCAACTGATGGCTCCTCTACGTAATTTTCTATGTATTTCGATAATCATCCGTATAGAACATGGTAAAGAGCCGTGATTATTAATTGTAGTTCATGTTACAAACGAATATGTGACCAATAAGAAGATACTATTCTCTAGTACGCAATATTAGAATTTAAGCATGCCGCAGATGTACAATATAAGATATAATGTATGTTAGGAAAATTAAATGTTCTGTGAAATGTAGGATATGCTTTCGAAGTAGCACTATAACGTTTACTATCTCATGTTATATCATTTAACTAAGTTAATGGACTCAAGTTTCAGTATATGAAGAGCACTAAAAGGTGTAGATGTTCCAAAACATTTTTTCAGTCCAGAGCCGCATGACATGCACTCGTCTGTGACTCACACAGGCACTGCATACACGTAGGTACTGCAGAAAGTAAGCTGCATATGTGGGTCGGCCGCGCAATGTGATTGTCAGCAGAGAAAGCAAGTTCTGTGGCTTCTGCAGACACAGTTCTGCTGTGGTGCGGATGACAGGTGCAACGCAATGTGCGAGTGAAATGGGGTGGCAACTGGAAACTTATTCCAAAGCTGAAGTACGCTGGAGAGAACGATTCTTATGGGCAAAACGTCTAAATTTCGCGCATACGCACTGTAAAATTATGTCGGCAGATGATGGAAACTCCATTTCGAGTCCAGTCGTAGCGGAATGATACCAACAAATAGACGAAGAAGAGGAGTGGAAAAATAAGCAACTTCATAGGCACAGTACTCTCACAGGACAATCCGATCCTCTACACTGTGCGGAAAACAGAGGTTTTGCTTCATCGTACTCGGTGGTTTATAATGAAGAATCAGCCATACATTCCACCATTTTCAGAAAGATGGAAGAAAAGAAATTTTCCAGCGTGTCTCGAATGGCTTCCTAACAATGGAGCGAATTTTTACCCCGAACTATTATTTACAATGTCGTGGTGACTATGTTGAAGCTGGCCGCAGTGGTCTCGCGGTTCTAGGCGCGCAGTCTGGAACCGTGTGACTGCAACGGTCGCAGGTTCGAATCCTGCCTCGGGCATGGATGTGTGTGATGTCCTTAGGTTAGTTAGGTTTAAGTAGTTCTAAGTTCTAGGGGACTAATGACCACAGCAGTTGAGTCCCATAGTGCTCAGAGCCATTTGAACAATTTTTTTTTTTTGACTATGTTGAAATACAGTCTCATGTATTTGTGTCACTATGAGGTGTAGGACAGAAAGTTAATTAGCCTGTCATACGTAACTTAATATATGAAGTCGTCTCGTAGCTATACTGTTACACTGAAATGAGAAGTATAGAGCGACCCAATTCCTTCTGCAGAACTCCGCTTCATGACCAGTTGGCCTCAAGCTACCTCCCATGTATGGTCTGCATCTGGTTTGTCACCAGGGACAGAAGTTCCTCAATATCCTTTGGCAGATCCCTACCAACATCACGAGTCGCTGCCCGAGACGACGCAGAAAGAGCGTATTTCTCGTTACATCTTGTGAATCTACTGATTAGGAGATGGCCCTGGTTGCTGTCTCCTCTGGTTGTGTAGCATCCACACAGCGGCAGGCATTCGATTTTCATGCTGCGTCGCACATTGTTGACCGCGGTCTTTCACGTTGGTCGCCTTCCAGTGCAATATATTTTGTGTAAGTGAAAGTCTGTTAGATACCGGAAAGTGTCATTTCCTCTCCCTCGTAAGTGGAAATTCCTTGGGACAGCACTTGGAAACATAGCTGTTGCTTCTTTTCTACCAACTGGTAACGTAAATTGTGTTTGTTTGCATTTAGTCATGAATGCTACTTCACCAAGACTATTCCATAATGAGAAAACCACATCAGTTAAAACAAAAACACCTAAGTTACTTTACGGTAAAGCCCGTAATAAAATGCACTCAGGCGAGCAGAAATTGCAATAAAACACGGACACTGGACCATGGAACTGCCTATTGAAATCGAATATGTTCATTCAAGCTACAAAGCGAATTCATTTTATTTGTGATAAAAAGCAATATCAGTTCTATGAAATGCAGTGCTACAAAAAATTCAGTGACAGAGTGTTTGTCCAGTTTAAGCCAAATAGATGCAACGGATTCTTCTTCGACTCTGTCCTGCAACATCTGCATTGCCGTTTTGTGATGTGCTTACCTTAGCTGAACTACTTATGTATTCTTCATATCGTGCTAAAATGAATCTGAACGACTTGAATGGCCCTCTGCCTGATTTACATGCAGCCAGCTTGACGTTTCATGCAGGTCCTCTAGTCACTTCTCGGTACAATAGCTTGAACATACAAATCCGTGACCACAAGAGAACGCTACAGAACAATCCTGATGTAAATCATAACGACGCTACTAGAAATGTAAGGGAGCACCTCATTAGTCCTTAATGCTTATAAACTCTTATTTATCACGATAACTAAGGTTTCTAAAATGTTATCGTTCTTATTATTTGAGACAACTAAAGAACATAATACAAGAAATTGATTCACAGTCGCGAATATCAACAACTATCACCTGCCTAAGGGAACAGCGGACTGGGAGCCGAAACCGAATTTCCGACTTTACACTTGCGGTCCACTCGGTTACTTTGCCTAACCGCGCATGACCCACGGCCAAATCCTAACTTCCATACGTCGTCGTTTCTCCGTAAGAACCTGTACTCATGCAGGCATTACTTAATTTCCCGCTGAGGGAGAAAAGAATTAATTTAATGTCGCTGCCTGGTAAGGGCGGTTAGTTACGGTACTGGAGGGCCTGTGTTGTTAAGAATAACAATGCAGTTTTCCTTCGGACGTGCGTGCGTGAACTAACCAGTTAGATAAACCATGATTACCGGCGTTAAGTGGTCTGTCGTATGGATCCCAATGTCACTTGTCGGCTTAGTTATCTAACACTAACTGACATTAAAAATCAAAGTTCTGCTCTAGTTGTGCGTGTGTTTTAATTTTAAATGACGAAACAAACTGGTTCAAACTCAGAATCTACAGGCATCAAATTAAACAAAGCTATTGTACCAACCGAAACTCGAACACAAGACCGAATATCAGTTCTAACTATGCGTAAAGGGACGTGATATACCTCACTTTACTAGTGCCGTTTAGTAAATTTTACCTGGAAATTACGTGCTGGAAGCCTTTTTAATAACCTAAGACTCATATCCATCATCTATTGTCCCTCATAGGCAACCATAAGGGATACTAAATATAGTTCTATTCACTTGTAACAAACCTGATGTGAAAATTGAATTTTTTGCCGAGAACAATCAAGTCTCAGACATGGAATTTTCTCACTGGTAACGAAATGTTTGAAACTGAACTGATAGGACTAATGAATAATTTCTGCCTTACCTTAATTCGAGCATAAAACCTATTACAATTCTATTCTAGCAAAAAATGGATAGTAAATCTAGCTTTCTTTCACCAGTAGCGAGATGCGCACATGTAGGAAGAACACGTAACGTGACGAAGATTTCAGTGCCGACTGGCAACCGAACCATTTGCATACTGTCTTTACCTACAGGTCGAAGAGACGTTAGCTTCCAGTTACCTTTTTCCCTATTAGCTAGGAGTAGCTTGTTTGAACTTGAAATGATGTGCTGGAAAGATCTTTGTCTTACTGGGAATCAAAACCGCTGCCTACATTGATTTCTGTCATCGCATGAACAACCATCTAAAATAAAAATTATGGGCTACCATCATTTATGTGGTGGTAGTGTTTGGAGAAAATACAATGAAAACATTTGTCCTGGACCAGTGTTGCAAACATCTTCCTTGGAGGCGTTCGGGAGTTCAGAACCTGAAGAAATCAATGAAATTAAGGATCTGTATTATAAGAAAAGGGTCAAAACTCGCTGCTAGGAAGATCCAAGCTGTAATCTTAGATCAGAACCAAAATATTTAACATCTCCAGTTCAAATAAAGGATGAAACAAGAGCCCTGTGACCGTATATGGCGTTTGGTTCATTAACTAAAATAAATTACTAGTCCAAGAAAGGTTACTTTCTACTTATTACCATTACCGCCCTTTGTCTTGGCTCAGATTAACTTTAAATCGATACCGAAGGGGCATCATATTTAATGTGAACTCAGAATCACGGAGACATCGTATTTTTTTCAGCCAATCCACCAGACCACCGACAGCCCGCAGCCTACTTATTTCCTTATTCGGTCGAATCGCCATTAACCAGCTGCCTTGGCTACTCAGTGCATAATTCGATTTGGTTCTGTTATCACTGAAACAAAATCGCATAACGGCCATCTACACCAACTGCCGACAGTCTAGGATGTTAATGCTGCCTTTCCTGATCAGAATAATTTCTCCTCAACCGCCCTACATGCGACTGACACTAGCCAGCGGCAGCCCAGGGGATCCCCACCCACTGCACCTCGAGCCTATGATCGACAGCGGATGTTTCTGCACTCCCATTGGCAAACATAAGAATATTTAATATCGTAGTTTTGTTTTCAGCGTGAAATACTTTCGACCAACTGAGTGTACACCAAGCAGTAACAACCAAAGTTCCACCGACTGCTTACGCTGCATATGACATGGAAATATGTAATCAACCACTCGGCGTAAACTTTAACCAGAAGAGGTAGTTCGTTTCACTTATTGGTGGCGTTTTGTTTGGAATGTTGGTACCCAGGTTCGTATAAGTGTTATTATTAATCGTCATTTATATTTGAGCATCAAGTACTTTTTTTGAGATGACATATTGAACGTTGGCTATTTAAAGGTTATGGGTAGTGTTGCTTATAGGTTATAAAATGTAGTCTTGAACGGATAAAGTTTAGTTGGCGAAATTTGTTTGTGTTTGTATATAGTAAAATGGCGAAGGAAAATAAAAAGTTGGGACATTTGAGCCATATATGTGGTGAATTTCTTGAATGGACTTTTAAGTTAAAAGCAAATAGGGAAACTCTGAAGAAGGCATCAATGACAAAAATTAGTAGAAGGAAATTAGTGAAAGTAGCTTCGTGTTTACACATAGAAACCCACTGCAACGTTTAAGGATATGAATGCTGTGGCATAGATGCACAGGCAGTGCCTGAATGTGTGGAGACCATAAGATGCTGTGCATTTCTAATATTAAACTAGCATGATCGATAAACTGTGTTAGTTACCTACTAGATTATTACTTAAACTTCCTCAACAGTCAGAAATGTATCAAGTGATCTTTACAGCTATATTCAAAAGGCATAGTGTTGAGCCATCTGATTTTAATCTTCATTGACATCGGTGTTAAGACTGCAACCGTGAGACACGATAATATGTATTTCATCCTTTAGTATGATTTTCGCATGACGGGCTATGCTGCAAGTGCTGTAAGAAACAGATTTCTAACACCAGGTGAACTATTGCTTTTAGCGACCTCATGAGGCGGAGAGAAATTACTTTCTCTTTATTCACATACTGGTCACAAGGTTCTTGAGCTACTTTATGTCGCAACTAATACTTGGGCTTGATAAGTGCAGCAATAAGCTGTATCCTTGCACTTTTTGTAGACGATTTAATGTGTTGCACAGCAGTCAGTTAACTCGTTGTAGAGACGATAAACAAGAATAACAGGTTGCCGCATTACTATGCATTCCCAATAATCAAACCCTCCCACCCCCGTCACAACCCAATCATACCACCTGTCATCCCACTGCAGGTTTCTCGTAACTTATCACCCGAACGAAAACTGATTTTGTTGTTATATAACTATGTTTACCAGACTTTGCTTCGGTATAGAGATGTTGTAAGAAAGGCGTGTAGTCTCAAGCCTTGAGGTGTCCGACATGGTCTTGTCTGTTCACCTAATGTATGACATTATTCTGTAGCACCACATCTCAAAAGCTTCGTTTCTCGTTTTTCCAGTATTCACAGAATTCGTGTTTCTACGATTCAATGCTGTACTCCAAACGAACCTTTTCAAAAAGTTTTTCTGCAAATAATGGTCTACGTTTGATACTGGAAGACTTGTCTTGATCGGACTGCCCTTTAACGAGTGTTATTCTACCTTTCATGTTTTACTTGGCCGTCCGGTTTGTGTTAGTGTCTTGTTTAGGCAGCAGAATTCCTGAACTTCATCTACTTACTGATCACCAATTGTGGCAATTCTCGCTGTCCTCATTTCTGCGACTTCTCATTACTTTCGTCTTTCTTTCATTTATTCTCGTTCCAAATTCTCTAGTCATTAAACTGTTCCTCTCATTCAGCATATCCTGCTATTGTTCTTCACATTCACCAAGAATAGAAACGAAGTCAGCGAATTTTATCATTGATATCGTTTCACCTTGAATTTAAATCAACTCTTAAACTATTCTTTTATTTCCGCCACTGCTTCTTCGATGTATGGGTTGACGTAGTGTGAGAGACGACAACCCTGTCTTAAATCCTTTTTAATCCGAGCTTTTCGTTCCTGCTCAACCACTTTTACACTTCCCTCTTCCCTCTTGTACATATTCTGTTTTACCTACAACCCCAATAGCAAACCATTGCTATCTCAGAATTTCAGTCTTCTTGCACAATTTGACATTGCCGAACGCATTTTCCATTTCGACAAATCCAGTAGAAGTGTCTCGATTTTTCTTCAGTGTTGCTTGCATTGTGAAACGAAACATCACAATTGCCTCTCTGTTGCCGTTATCTTTATTAAAGCCCAACTGATCGTCACCTAAAACTTTTCTTTTCTATTATTCTGTATATACTGTATATTCTGTATATTATTCTTATCACTATCTTTCACGCAAGACCTATAAAAATGAATGTGAGAAAGTACTCGCACTTGTAGGCTCTTGCAAGCTTCGGGATTGCATAGATGACGTTTTTTTGAAAACATGGTACATACCTCCTACACGCCGACGTGAATAGTCGTTATGTTGCCATTTCTCCTTATTACTTTAGAATTTCTGACGGGTTGTTACCTATTCTCACTGCCTTATTCGCTTTCAAGTCTTCCGAAGCTTTTAACTTCTCATGCTTATATCAGATCCCCCATCCCTTCTATACCATCTCCAACTTCTTCTTCCATCACGTCATCAGACAAGACATGTCCCCCGTGCAGACCATCAGTGTACTCTTTCCATCCATCTGCTCTCTCATCTGCGTTTAACAGTGGACGGGGCCTTGCATCTTAATGTCGCCACGCTTGGCACTAATTTCACCGACGGTTGATTTGACTTTCCTCTATGCTGTGTCCGTACATCCCACTATCTTTCCTTTTTCGATTTCTTTACATTTTTCATGCAGCCATTTCGCCTTTACTTCGCGGTGCTTAATATTTAGTTCATTTTTAAGTCACTAGTATTTCTGTAGTCCTGAGTTTCCCTGAACGTTATTGTACTTTCTTCATTCATCGATTAACTGAAGTATTTCTTCTTTTATCCCAGATTTTATTAGTTACCTTCTTCGCACTTATGATTTTCTTTCCCACATCTGTGATTGCCCTTTTGAGGTGTCTATTCCTCTTCAACTGTACTTCCTACTGAGCTATTCCTTATTGCTGTATATATAGCTTCAGCAGTGACACCACACTTTCAGTCTCCTTGCCTTCAGCTCGCGACTTCAGCTTATATATCGGAACTATTGTTGTCGGTGTTGGTTTGCTGTCGATTCTGATGGGAACAAGCCTATCACTGTATTGTTCACAGGTACTCTCTTTCTGTGCTACCTTCCTGTTCATAACGAATACTACTCCCGTTACACCATTATCTGATACTCTTGATATTATCCTGTACTCATCTGACCGAAATACTGGTCTTCTTTCTGTTTCACTTCACGTATACCCCCTGTGTCTAAATTGTGCCTTAGAATTGCCTTTAGACTTTCAAACGTATGAAATTCCACCTCAGATTCGTGGGAAGCTATCTTTTCGGTGGTAATTCAATCTTTGTCTCATGGTCACCTCGCTCTTAGCAGTAAAGTAACGGATATCCGAACGTCGGACTAGCTCGGAGCCTTTTGCCAGTAAAGAAATCATCATGACACCTCTTCAGTTACAGACCGCATTTCCTGTGCATTCACACTACGTGTCTTTAAAGCAGTGGTTTCATTGATTTCTGAAACATCATGTCGTTGATCATCGCTGATTCTTCTGCCTTTACGGACAATTTGCCCATCCCAAGGTTAAGAGAGTGCCCAGAATCACTGTTCATGTTCCGACACCTTTCACAAGTGGTTGGCAGGGTGAGGATGAATTCTTATGCCGGAAGCCATTGACTGCCACTGCTGGCGATTTGTTTCTAAATTTTAAGAGGTGGTACAGCTCGAATGCCGAACCTTAAATTTTGATTAATAATCAGCATTGGGGGCAGAAGTCTTCCGGCATAACAAGCTATCCTCATCATGCAAAAGGCCTTGTCAAAGATTGGGAAAGACCGGACGCAGGTACAGGGCACTCTCTTGTCCTTCTTATGGGAAACTGCCCCTAAGACCGGAATAATGAGCAATTATCAACTGATCTCTTAATTTGCAAAAGATTCCGGAATAGTCCCCCATTTGGATCTCCGGGAGGGGACTGCCAATGGGGAGGTGATCGTGAGAAAAAGACTGAATAATCAACGAAAGGATTACGTTCTGTTAGTCGGGGTGAGGAACGTGATAGGGAAGCGAGAAAATATGAGAAGGGAAAATTAGGAATAAGTGATGTTAAATGGAAAAATGACAAGGCTTAATGGTCAGATGAATAAAACATATCAACAAAAGCAGAAAATGGTATAACTGGTAGGATTCGTTACGAATCGGTAGGTAGGACAGAGCGTGTATTACAGTGAACAGTTCAGTGATAGGGTTGCTCTTGTCAGAACCGACAGAAAACCAACACTGACATGATAGCTCAGGGATACACGCCGACGTCTCAAGCTCAAGAAGAAAATATAGAAGTAGTAAATGGAGATATTCAAGGGGTAAAACCGTACATAATGAGATATGAAAATCTAATATTCATTCGATATTCTAATGCAGTTGGAGGGGAAAGAGTAGAACAAAAGGCTATATGAGCGTATGGGCTACGAACAAGTAACGAGAGCGGAGAGAGTCTAATTGAGTTCTGTAATAAATTTCAGTTAGTAACAGCGAATACTATGCTCAAGGATCACAAGAGGAAGAGGTATGCTTGGAGAAGACTTGGTGATGCGGTAGGATTCCAGTTAGATTACAGCATAGTCATACAGATATTCCGATATCTGATACTGGATTGTAAGGCGTACCCAGGACATATGCAGACACCGATCTTAGTTCAAGAGATTAGTCAGGAAGAATCAATACGGAAATAATTTGGATACAGAAAAACTAAGGGATGACGAGTCACGCTTCAAATTCTCTACGGCTATAGTTGCAGCAGTAAGGAATAGCCCAGTAGGCAGTACACGTCCGTGATTATCCTATCACGGAAAATCGAAAAAAAAACATAGGTACAAAGAAGTTTACGGCGAAGAAACCATGGGCAAAAGAGGAATCACTTCCCTTGTTAGAGGAGAGTAGGAAGCACAAAATGTTTATGGAATGTCAGGATTATAGAAATACCAGTTACTAAGGAATGAATTAAATAGCAAGAGCACAGAAGCTAAGATGAAATGGCTCCATGAAAAATGTGAAGAAATCGAAGAAAAAATGATTGTCGTAAGAACTGACTCAGCGTACAGGAAATTCAAAATAACTTTGGATGACATTAAAAGCAAGGCTGGCAACATTAAAAGTGCAAAGGAAATTCCACCGTTAAATGCCGAGGGCGCAGGGGATAGGTGGAAAGAGTACATTGAAGGCCTCTATGAGGAAGGAGAATTGTCTGATATAATAGAAGAAGGAGCATGAGTCGATTTAGAAGAGATAGAGAATCCAGTAATTATAATATAAGAGACCTTTGCTGGACTTAAATTTAAATAAGGCGCATGGGATGGATAACATTCATTAGAATTTCTAACACCATAGGGGAAAGCATCAAAAAACCGACTATTGAAGTTGATGTGTAGATTGTATGAATCTGGCGATATAACATCTGTCTTTGGCAAAAAATATCATCCACTCAGTTTCGAAAAGAACTATCGCATACTCAGCTTAATGGCTCATGCATTCAAGGTCCTGACAAGAATAATATGCAGAGGAATAGAAACGAAAATTGAGGCTGTGTTAGATGACCATCAGTTTGGCTTTAGAAAAGATAGACACGAGAGCTGCAATTCTAACGTTGCGGTTGATAATGAAAGCAGGACTGAAGAAAAATCAAGAAACGGTGGAAAAGGCGATCGACAATGTAAAACGGTGTAAAATGTTCGAAATTCTGAGAAAAGATGGGGGTAATCTACAGGGAGAGAAGGGTTGCATACAATATTTACAAGAGCCAAGATGGAATAATAAGAGCGGAAGAACAAGAACGAAGTGCTCGGTTTGAAAACGATGTGAGAGAAGCATGGAGTCTTTCACCCCTACTGTTCAATCTGTACATCGAAGAAGCGATTATGGTAATAAAAAAAAAATCTGGAGTGGATTTAAAATTGAAAGTGAAATGATATCAGTGATACGATTCGCTGATGACATTGCTATCCTGAGTAATAGTGAAGAAGAATTACATGATCTGCTTAATGAAATGAAGAGTGTAATGAGTACAGAATATGGATTGCTAGTAAATCGAAGAATGACCAAAGTAATGAGAAGTAGCAGAACTGAGAACAGAAAGGAACTTATCATCAGGATTGATGGTTTCGAAGTAGATGAAGTTAATAATTCTAGTATATAGCCTGCAAAATAAGAAATGACGGACGGATAAAGGTGTTCATCAAAAGCAGACTAGCAGGTGAGTTATTGGCGGTCAAAGTGGCCGATTACTATCGATCGCGTCATGTCATAAGTACTCCACAGTTACACGAAAAATGTTAGGAGCATGCTTATATTTATTCGTCTATGTCTTTGTATATATCCGAGATATACTATTCATGAAGAAATTAGTTAAATATTTACTTTGTTTTAGCAAGCACAGAGACGTTAGGCTGCTGGCCTATCTTCTGTTTCTATTCCTTTGATATACGTTTATTTGATTTTTTTATGTATTTAACAATGTGTGTTAGAGTGTGTTTATGGTAGAGCCGTAGGAATATTTATTGAATTTCGAGCTACTTAAGAGTAAATCCAGTATTTCGTATGTGTTTCATTATGTTTGTGAGTGTGTGTTGGCTTGGAGACAAGGCGGGTGTGCTCTAGCCAATCACGTGGAGAGACATATGGAGATTGTGGAGGAGCGTCGTTTGCGGAGACGACACGAGGCAGTTCTGAACAGTGCTGTGCGAGAAACAGTCGCACAGTGGACGGAGAGAGAAGTGCTGGAGGAGGAGGAGGCGGGACGGGCGGTCGTGGGGAAGACCTGGAGAGTGTAGCAGTTTGCGCGTGGTCACGAGAGATAGAAATAATTCGTAGTGCCGACCTGTGCACTTGTGAGATTTCTGTAGCCTCTGCAGTGAAGACATAGCAAGCGTTTAGAAGTGAATTACTCGAGAGCTATGTTGTTGTTCGTAACTAATTACGTGAAATAGGAATCTATTGTTTCCCTGTTATTCAACTTATATTTTATTTAATTGCTGGACCATTGAAACCAATATGTGTTTTACAGTAATAAAGGACATTCTTAAAGGTACTTGAGCTATCGCACTCATCGTTTAAAGTAGATAAAATGGTACCTGCAGAATTTACTTAACTGCAATCTTTCATTTATAAATGTCTATAATACGTTAAAAATTCGCAATTACTAAGTGATAGGAACCTTTGACCACTCGATTCATGTGTGTATTCATATTGTATGCTGTCGACTCAGCCATATTTGGCTTGTAATGCGCCCTCTACGTATCCCAGCCCCTAGATAACGAAAGCAGCCCAAAACTTTTAATATTTCAACTCAGAGTCTGAGGGTACGTAATTGAGGGACACTCACAACGTTATTTTCTATTTTGAAAGCTCACACACGTGACGGATAATGGGTGCATGAACCTGAAAGATTCGCTCTTGAAGTCACCAAAGAAGCAAGAAGTTCTAAACAGAATGCCTTGATGAAGCTGAAGATAAAGAAATGCAGCAGGATGAAGATTATGCTACAGGAATGTTCTGAGGCACAGTTTAATTGAACTCATATCTTCATTTGCAGTTTCCTGCAAGTTGTATTTTTCAGAAATCAGGTACAAATGTTTCCTAAAGTTAATAAAACATTGCTCTAATTTTTTCTGTAACTTGAAATAGTCCATACTCATGTAGCAGACCTACGGCTTATTGCAGTATCAACTAAACTATAGAAAATATAACATTTTTACTATGAAAGTATTGTAAAATTTGAAATGCAAGATATACTTTTAATCCTAGTAATATACATAATAGGTGGAAGTAAATAGGTATAGTATCTCAGCCATCAGGTCATGCATAGCTGGGTA